>NW_026558802.1:300000-419770 GCF_026930045.1 Uloborus diversus
TTTTATAAGGCCCCCCCATGGGGGTCGACCCCCTACAGGGAGCAAAAACACCAATATGAGCTCCTCCTGATCAAAGGACCTTGGTGCCAAAATCCCTTTAGATCCGATGAAAACTGAATTTGAATAAGAAAAACCTTTTTCAATGTGGGGGGGGGGTAATCGACCCCCCCCCCCCCCAACTATAGGAATGAGAGGAATCCCCCTCTGAATTCTTGAGCATCAAAGGACCTTCGCACAACATTTATAAAATGAATTTTCAAAAAAAAAAAAAACCTTTAAAATTTCGAAAAAGAAAATCGCAAAAATCGTTGTTCGTTCGATGTTAATGGTATCTGCAGATTTTTTTCAGATTTTACTTTAGCGCCAAATTGTTTTTAAATTTGTGTAGAAATTCTTGAGACAAATTTAGCAAGCTGTGAATGACTCTAAAATGGTTCAAAAAATTCTTGAGATATTTTTGAGGCAAAACAAAATCTTAAAAATATCTTCAGATTTCTGCAGAATTTCTCAAGAAAGCGGCACTTTCTAGAGAAAATTTTGAGATCCTTTTTAGTGGGGTATTGATATAAAATTATGTATAACAAGTAGAGTAAAGTAAAAATCATCCACCTCGGAATACAAAAAAGAAAAAAAAAAGATTAAAATGCTCCTGACAATTCGAAGAAAACCCGCAATTCTGCCTTTCGCCAAAAGAGCCCGAAGGAATGAAGTTTTTTTTAAAACATGCATTATTACTGGAACAAATGAAAAAAAAAATCCTCGCCCCCCCCCCCCCCCAGGTATCTGACTAGGCTAACATGGCCTCTCGTCTTCTAAAGAAAAGAATGCATACAATTCAATAAACACGCCTCTTCCTGAAATAATAATAATAATAATAATAATAATAATAATAATAATAATAATAATAATAATAATAATAATAATAAAATTTCGCCCTAAACTTTAAAAGAAAAATCTCTCCCCCCCCTCTCATGGCATGATATTTCAAATTTTCTAGAAGGGTACGTGCGAAAAGCAAATAGTCAATGTATGTTGCGTCGAAAAAAAGCAAAAATTACGCCAAATTTATAAAAATACAATTATTTTCCAAAAGCATGAGAGGGGCAATGCCTCTCCTGATTCTCTCAAATGGCAGACCTGCCCCCCTCCCCCCAAAGGAAAAGAAATAATAATAAGAAGAGTGTATATCTCTAGAAAAAACACTTGTATTCCACGTAAGTCCATGTTTTGCCGAATTTTAACCCGATTCACATGTAAAAACTATCGATACTCGTCAAATGATGTCTATGGGTGGCTTATATGCAACTTGAAACCACTAAAAAATTATTTGAAGCGTTTAATTGGCAAGAAACCATCAATTAAACATCGCTCTAACCCTATTCGTACGAAGATCATATGCTGATTCTCCCTTAGCAACGCGCATAGCAACGGCATGATTGGAAACTTCTCCGAGTTTCTGCAACCCCTGACGTCACCACTAAACGTGTCTATAGTTTCCGAAATCTTACTTTTTATAAACGGGATGTTTCCGATGACAAAAATTCATAACACGATCATGTCACGCTCCAACTTAAGAGAGGCGACAATCTTGAACCGACAAATATTATTAATTATATTATTACTGGAAATATTGAAATTTTTAGTTATATTGCAACCATCAGTAAAAAAAAACTGGGAGATAAACCGTTCTATGATTTTTTAGTCGACTTACGTCCTTCTCTTTCATTTAACAAGGTCGAAAATAAACGAACATGTATAGTCTTAAATTGTAAAATGAAATAACAAAATAGTACTTTTGGTATCATCACAAATAGTAATAGCTCTCAACCTGACGTTTAGAGACACAGACAGGCATACCCGCAGCAACCCGCGTATCTAGCAATCCGTCGAGCCGGCATGCTTGATTGGTCCTTTCCGAAATGCTTACTTTCACTGCAGCCAATCGTACATGAGTGCTTTTCTAAAATTTTAGGCATTGTTACCTTGCCATTATTTATATTACATGGATATGATTTTTATTAGGTATGTTTTTATCTTTTTGAAGTTTCTTAAATTTATTATTTATTCATCTATATTTTCAATTCATAAGAATGGCAATGCAGTGATTTTTTTCTATCACTTATAGGTGAATTTGTTAGTTGTATTGATAAAATAATTTTTTTTATTCTTATAAAAAATGTCAAACAGTAGTTTCATTTTCATTACAGTAAAATTTCTACTCAATTGCTTTTTTTTTTTTTTTTGCCTTGTTTATAATACTTTTCTAGTGTAAATTTCGAGATGCTTAATTTTTTTCTAATACTAAGTTGTTTCCTCAAAACACGTTTTTAAAAATTCATAAATTTTGCAATACATGTACTGAATTTAAAACTAAAAAAGCATTTTCCCCCCTTTTTTTTAACCAGATTAAAAATTTTCAAATGAATGCTTTACTTGAGGTAACATTTTTAGTTTTGAAATTTACCTTTAAAATTAGGGCAGTGTGCTATTCTATTTATTTATTTATTTATTTACTTATGTTTGCCTAGGAATGCAGAAATCTGTATACATAATGCAAGTATAAGATTCCAGCTATTAAAGATTTTTTCTTTTTTTAAATTTCTTATGTGGATTTTGAGAACATTCATTTTGAAAAGCAAAGCAATACAACTAAAGTTGTTTAAAATTTCACAGTTAATTTTAAGCACAAAATAAAGCTGTTTTTTGAAAACAAAATCCTGCTGGAGATTGGTTTAGAAAAACGCTGCAATTATGCGGCTATTTTGCATATAAGTTTGAATTATGAAAAATGTATGTTTTTTTTTAAAATGTCGATTTGTTGCTTCATTTTTATACTTCATTATTCATGCTAGAAAATCTTTCGTCAAGGTATGACGGGTGAAAATTGCTTCTACATTTGAACGAAGCCATTGCCTGCCTGTTGTGTCTTTGATAGTTGAAATGGTAAGCATAACTCCAGTGGGTAACGTTCATTGTTGACCATTTTTTTTGTTTCTCCATTCCCCTGAAAGGACAGTCTTACCAAGAAAACTGTTAAGTTACCGGATCGTGTTCAGCCTCGTCTCAATAAAGCCTTTCCCTGCATAATAACCTTACCAAAACATATTGTCTAATTGTCATGCCATGGCGGGAGTTTAATTGTTGAAACTCGCGCGTTACTCGATCATTGGCTATTATACATATGAGGATAGTATCAATCATTCTTCGTAATTATTAAAACTTCCAGGTAAAAACAGAAGTAATTAGAAGAACTCGTCGAAATTAAGATAGAGAATAAGAACAAATTGCATATGACGCAGAGAAATCTACTCTTTCCAAAAATGTATAATATAGATATATGCTTGTAATCCCCCCCCCCCCCTCTCCAATATTCGGGAATGTGTGTGAAAATTGGTCCTTAAATAGAGGCGTTCCTTCTTCGGAGGTAGATGAATTCATGCAGGCTGTGTAAACTTAGCCTAATTTCATAATAAACTTTAAACTAATAACGGTTGAGATAACATATTGAAAGCGTTTCTGTACTGTATACTAAACAAAATGTAATTCAAACTGGAAAATAAATGAATAAATAATACAATTGTATCAACAATTTCGCAGTATCAACGTTTTGTAACTGATTTTCATCATTTACAATTTTGAATTGACGTGTTTCATTCAAAAACACAATGATGTAATTTTCTACATTTCTTTGATTTATTGTCTTACGAGATCTGCAGCGCCATCTATTAGAAAATTCTTGAAATAAAATTTGGAATTCTGGGGGACAAAACCTACGGCCCACCATATGAAGTTTCAGCATGAATTATTTTTTAATTATTAACCGTTTTCCTGTTATACGTTTTTGAAAAACATTCAGTCTATTTCAGGATACCCTGTATTTACTGTGTGTGTCATCATTTGATGATTAAGATGTTTGAAATCAGGAGGATTAAGCATAACACTGTGATTGTTAACACCAAAAGTCATTGTTCGCTATTTAGCAATTCGAAGAAATCTTGTGCTCTCAGTGCACTGACGCAGCTAGGCGGAGGATTTGAGATGATCCCCCACCTATCAGAACCCTTGGGTTAACACATACTGCCAATTCTAACACCGCACACTTTCTTCGATTATACATTTCAAGTGGCCTCTGGGCCATGAACAGTGAAAAAATCAGTTTTGGCACACATGCTACAAATACCAATGAAAATTTTTATTAAAGTAATTCATGCATGAGTGTATGTCCAATGTATGAAAGTTTTAAAACTCTCTGTTGCTTCGTTCCTGACATTAAAAATGGATGCTTACGCTAAGCCTAAATTTTCAGAGTTCATGGCAGCCAGTTTGCGACTGAATAGCTCCTTAAGATATGAACATACATTTAAAAATTAAATCTTTTTCACATTTTCTAGAAAAATCTCCATTAGTAAAGATGGGGGGAAAGCCTTTATTTAATCTTAGACATTAATAAATATTAAAATCTTGTCGATATCTTCAATTTGATTGAAAAACAATAGAAAAATATATACAGTGGGAAAAACTTTTTATGGCTAACTTCCTGGTTTCTCTGTTGCTCCGCTCCATAGAAAATTGATGCTTATGCTAAGCCTAAATTTTCAGAGTTCATTGCAGCCAGTTTGCGACTCAAAAACTCCGTAAGATATGAACATACATTTAAAAAAAAATAATAATAATTTTTCTAGAAAAATCTCCATGCGAAAAGATGGAGGAGCAAAATGAAGGCAGCTTTTATTAAATCTTCGGCATTAATAAGAAATCTTGTCAATACCTTCAACTTGGTTGTCAACCTATTTCTTTTGATTGAAAAACAACTGAAAAATGTATACAGTGGGATGAATTTTTTATGGCTAACTGCCTGGTTTAATTCAGCAATTGGTATCAAATTTCGTAATAATAATGAAATCGTATTTTAAAAAACTAAAATTTTTCGAAGTCTTCATCTCCCCTCCCCCCATTATTTTAGATGCTTGTTGAAATATGAAGGAATGCCCTTAATTTGCTCAATAATTTTTCGTTACATGTGTCATTTAGATTATACCCAATTTTCGTAACTGCCTTCAGTGTGTTTTGTCATTAGAAAAACTTGAGTAAAGGTAAAATGTCATCAGTTAAAGCCATTTATTCCAGGTGCAGGTCAATTTTCCCATTTGTTTCGGGTTTCGTTTTCTTAAAACTGTGCTTGACTAAATGTTCACATAATTATTTCGAAGTATATAGTAAAGTATACTCCCGAATATCCGTGCTAATCACCGGGCGGCGTAGCACGGATAATCGAAAATTACGGATAATCCGAAAAATTATTTAAGGAATATGCAGACTAACTATTTAAGGGGAAATTAGAAAAAACTAAATACTCACACAAACCATGTACTTTTCTTCAAAATTTATTGCTTAAAAAAATCGGTGATACATTTTTGTTTTCTTTGTTTCTTTAAATTGTTGCGTATGTCCGTACGAATTTTTTTTATTGCAATTATTTCTCCGTAATCGTAACTTCCTTCACTCATGTAATCCAATAAATGTTCCACAGATTTTAGAGCAGTAAAATGTGAAATTGTTAATCTTCATGTTCTTCATCTTCGTTATCATCACTTGCGTTTGATTCAGTAACTAGTTCAATGATATTCTCGTCAGTTTAGACATTGAAATCCAGATTCACATTCGTCGCTTTTAAACCACTTTTCGACATTTTCAGCGTCAACTGATTCGAAACAATCGATTTCTTTAACTTCCTCAATGATGTTATCGATATTATCGATAACATCATCGAAGCTTTAGAAAAGTGTGATTTCGAAATGATGCACGGATAATCCGCAAACCAGTAGCTTTTATTGCTGACCATTTTTTCGTTTCTTCATTCCCCTGAAATGACAGTTTTGCCAGTAACACTGTCAAGTCACCAGATCGAGTTCAGCATTGTCACAGTAAAGCCTTTCCCTGCATGTTAAAAGTTACCAAAGCATATAATCAAATGATCATGCCGTGCCGCGAGTTTCATTGTTGAAACTCGCGGGTTACTCGATTAGTGCCTATTATTTATATGAGAATATACTGTTGCTTAATTATCTTAAATTAAAAAAAAATGGTTTAAAAACTTGAACGACTATCAAACACTTTACTATGAAAAAAAAATCTAATTCAATCGCATGACGAAATTACTTGTCTGCAGTAATAGCAAAGTAAAACTATATTTGTTTAATATTGTTGTTTTTTTATTTTAGAAAAAAAATTAATTTTCCAAACTACAACTATATTGCTGATCAAGTTTTTTTTTTTTTTTTTTGAGCAATCACGATTGCTTAATGTTCTCATTTGACTGTTTTTGGCGTTACACTGATTTTATTTCCCCGCCAGAACCCTCTGCAGCATCACCGTTGATCGGGGCCTAACGATGTTGCTCCTCTAGCGAAAACCATCTCCAGGTTGCGTCCATATCCTACACATACACGCATACAAACACACGACTACACACACACACACACACACACACACCGACACATACTCCTACACACACAGACACATACACCGACTCATGCCTGCACACAGACACAAACACACATGCCTACATACACACACACACACACACGAACGCCTACACGCACAGCCCTGCATACACAACACTCACACACATGCATACATACACTCAGACACACATGCATACATACACTCACACACATGCATACATACACTCACACACACATGCATACATACACCCACACACACACGCATCCACACACATGCGCCTACGCAAACACACACGCGCATACATACACACACACACACACACGCTCGTGATTGCGAAAAACATCATTTGAGTTCAAGATGCCAAAAATTCAAATTTATATAATATTTTCTTTTCAAGGAAAGAACCAGTGTCACACTCTCTGGGCCGAAAAATTTTTGATCGGTAGTTGCTTACAGTTTTCACCGTGTTGTCAAATGGAGTTTGGTATGAGGTCCGACTTACGCAGTGCACAGATGCCATAAGGACCCATTTATAGGGCAGGAAACCAATTACAGCACTACAACACATTCACACAAAGAAAGGACAAGGACAGGAGGGAGAAAATATCTATACATCCATGCCCGAGTCGGGATTCGAAGGCGGGACCTCCCCATCGCACTCAGACTTCTCTGACTGCTATACAAGGCGGCCGACAACATAACATTGGCATAGCCTGGGTGTAATTGCAGCGGTCCTTCGGTTTAATGTTACAAAAATAACAAATTAGCCAAAAAATCAAATCATCATAATTCATTGAGAGTTGCACATCCGCCCAAGACTATGGAGCCCAGTGGCGGATTTCCTAGGGGGGCGGTGGGGGGCGACCACCTCCTTCGTGAGCGTCATTTTCTAAAACCAGTGCCGAAAAACCCAACCAACTATTTCTTACAATCAGTGGCGCAAGGAAAGGGGGGGGGGGGTTGAAAACACATCCCAGGGCCATTGGTTTTAACATAAATGCAAATTCTAATACAGTATTTTGCAGTAAGTTAACGCTCTAAGCCAGGGCTTAGGCAGAAACAGTAGTTTATGCATATAAAAGAGCTATTTTGATCAAAAAAACCCCTTCAGAAAGTATTTTTGATCGAAAAATCTCCTTTAGAAGGTATTTTTGATCAGAAAACCCTTTCCAGACGGTATTTTTTTAAACAAAAAAAAAACCTCTTCCAGAAGGTATTTTTCATCAAAAATAGCACTTTCTAGAAGGTATTTTTCATCAAAAAACCCACTCTAGGAGATATTTCTGGCTGCGCTGGTGCTTGCAATAATTTGTAAGATTGACTGGTATTCGACAGATTAGAGGCAAGGTCGTCACCAAGGGGAGCGTAGAGGGCGTTTCCCCTCGGGGTTTCTACAAAAGGGGCAACAAATTCCATTTTAGTAATTTAAAGGAATAAAATGATCGTGTAAAAAACTAAAAAAAAAAAAAAAACACGCTTCTGTAGCAAAATGAACTTAAAAGTAAAAAATAATCTTTGGATGATAAGTATATAAAGTAATTGACCAAACACTTAATTTTAATGTAATTTAAAAAAAAAAACCGTGGCGTGCTGCCTATTAACATTTCAAATTCAAGACAACTGGTGAGAAGCCCACCGCGCTTTTTTGTATTAAATTTAAATTAAGTGTTTGGTCAATTACTTTATATTATTATACACATACTAACGAATACTATATGTATGCTGCCATACATATAGCACTCTTTGGTTGAATCGAAGAAGTCGGAATTCGAATGATTTCTTATTTATTTATTTTTTAAATCAAAATGCATGCAGAAAAATGATTGTTGAAAGAAACTGAAAAGAAAAAAATGATAAATAAAAATAAATAAATAAATAAATAAATAAAATAAGTCAAGAACAGGAGAGTCTTTGTATGATTCATTGTCACAAGTTTTAGCGGAAAGTTAATGGTAATCTCATGACTTTGTTACATAATTTGTAAAATAACACTCGCACTTTTCTGTAAGAACAGAATTTTTTACATTTCGCTCGATGTCTGTTCCAACGGAAGTTATTTTCCAAGCGAAATAAACGGCGAACCTAGTTTGAATTAAATATTATTTGTATTCTTGTTTGATAAAATTAATACGGTGAAAATGCGATATTTTGTGTCCTTTTCCATCTTTAGCCAGCAAATAAATAAATTGTTATAGCGCAGCACCACATTTCAGACGGCAAAAATCCCTTTTATGCCGATTCATGAAATTAAAAAAAAAAAAAAAAAATGTTAAACGATTCAAACAAAAATGTGCGTTTGTTAAAAAAGCTTTTAAAATGTTTTTTTTTTTTTTTTTAAACCAAGCTCAGTAAAAATTTTTTTTTTAGAAATTGTTCTTCAAAACATTTGAAGTTGTTCCAAGTCTTTTGGTTCTATGGTGCTCGTTATATTCCCCCCCCCCCCTTTTTTTTAATGATTGTAATAAAAGGATACATCTAAACATGGCCCCACTGAATGCGCTGGCGCTTTACCAGGCCTTGACAATTTTTGACTTTCCTGTGTTAAACCGGTGCAACTATTCCTGCACTTGAACATGGCCACACTGGATGGAAAAACTTCAAAACTTCATATTCGCCCATTCTGACCGCAAGGAGGCGCCACAAGCCACGGCTGCATCCACCAATCAATGACAAGTTTCAAAGCTTGTTTATTTTAATTAATAAATGGAATATTGAACAAACATCAATATTTCGCAAGATGCTCAAGAAATACACCGAAAAAACCAATTCGAACCGAATTAGTAATGTTATTTAACTGATTATTTAATGCGTAAATGGAGCATCTAAAGTTGGTTAGGCAATTCCTTTTAATTTAATTTTACATGCTCATTTATAGCTCATGTATCATTTGTTAGATTATTTTACGCTTAATGGAGAAACTTAATTATTCATAGGATTATTTTTTATTTTAATGGACTTTTAGATCTTGTTTCTAGACTTATCGCTTCGCTTACAAGTCTTTAAAAAAAAACAAAACAGTTTATGATATGGCCAAATAAGTACTTCATACGTAACTTGAAATAGTCCCCGACAATAAATAAAATTGAAACTAATCGCCAGATTAAAAAATGCACCGCTACGTACCTATAACGGAAAATTAGCCCAGCCCCCCCCCCCCCACCCTTTTTTAAATTTTTTGAAATGCTAGATATTTAGAGCTGTTCCTAATGCTATACTATTAGAACAAGATTACAAAAATTTGTAAGCAGATGTTAGATTCCTGCGGACGGTCTACTGTGTCTATTTTATTTTTCCAACAGAAAATTCATATCCTAATTTTCGCCAAACTTGGCGATCAAATTTCCTGCAAAGTTTCTAGTTCAAAGCTCCTTTCTCATTCATGCTTAAAGTGTAGAAAATAGTTTTTTATGACTAGAATTTAATGTTCACAGGATTTTACATCGCTAAATATTTTAATTTTCTTAAAAATACAGTCAATTTGCGATAACTCGAAGTCTGATAAATCGAATATTACTATAACTCGAAGTTTTTATCAAGTCTTGGCAACTCAGTCTTTAATTCCATTCTAATTATTCCCAATAACTCGAAGTTAACTTCTTTCAACTCGAAGTTTTTAACAAGATTACTCGAAATTTATTCCGAAAGAATGAAAAAAAAAAAGAAAGAAAGAAGTGACTATGAGAGAATAATTATTTCAACTTCACTTGCAATTCCTGCACAATAGACCTTTAAAGCAAGAAGAGCACCTGTTGAGCCAATGTACGATAAAGGACTTACACATGCGAAAATGAGTTAGCTTGTTTTCTTTTGTTCTACTGTACTGTTTACACATTAACATGTTGCTGGACTGCGAATTTTCTTAAATTGTCATCATATTTTTAACTTTTCTAAATTGTTCTTCTTCATTTGAAAAAGAATATTCCTAAGCAGGCCTGTGAAGTGAGGATATCACGGGGGAGAGGGCACTTATGACACCCCTAAATTTTACAAACATACTAAAATTAGGTATTTTGCTCGTATTTTGTCGTTTTTTTTCCGAACACAAAACCTTTGCTCCCCCCCCCCCGGAAAATTTTAAAATGTCGGGCCTGTTCCCAATCGTACATTTTAAATTAAATTCTAGTATTCGTTGTAAAATATACACTATATTACGAGTGAAAAGAATGGCAATTGCTAACGTAAATTCCTATCCCCTCCCTCTAATCCCCATAAAAGGTCAAAAGGGGCAATGAATGACCCTCTCAAGTTTTGAGAAATAAATGTATTGGGGAGCGTGTTTTTTTTTTTTTTTTTTGATTTAATTTAATGAGCAGAAATAATTCGCATGAAAATGAGCATGTAAAATTGGAAATGAATGCTGCCTGCCATATATCATCAATCTTACAACTGTTGTATCTAAAAAGGAAACCCCAGGAGATTTTCAATAAAAAAAATTTGAAAATTATTTGCAAAATTTTCAAAAACAAAAAGCGTTTGATAAAATATATTAAGAATTACTCATTAATATTAAAAAAAAAATCATATGTTTTCTGTGTTTAGCTTAAATTTTTTATTACGCGTTATTTTTGATATGATATTTAAATAACAATAAGAAATGCTCTTCACCTTTGTAATACTATGTTTATTCAGCTTTTTTTCTCTTCATTCCTTCTTCTTTTGAAATTAAAATCGTCGTTAAATAACGTACACCCGATAATAAGTCGAGAAATCACGTATTCACAGATGCCAAAGCGCCAACGCTCACAATCACGCCAACGTGGAAACAAAAACAGGGGTAGCCAGTGGCGCCCTCCTTGTTGCCATGAGTTTCAGCGATTGCCACGGCCTTTAAGTATTCAGTGGGGCCATGATCTAAATAACGGTTGCGGAACAAACACCGCCTTGTTCTTAAAAGATGGACTCTTTTGTCACAGTTGGCTGCAGTGAAAGTTAGCTTTCCGGAATGGACTAATCATTCCTCCAAATATGCCTGCTCGACGGATCGCTAGATGCATAAGACACACAGAATGCGCGTCTATACGTACGTTAGTACATGTGCTATATGTTATGCTACTAAAAGTACAAATTTCGTTCTTTTTTTTTTCTCTCTTACTTAAGACCAAACATATTAGACTACTTTTGATCTTGTTTTATGAACTAGAAGAACGCAAACAGGTTAAAAAATGTTTATAGCAAAGTTACGCTGTAACTACCAGGCTTTTTAATCCTTTGTTACAATATAACTTAAAATTTGAATATCCTTGACTGGTCGCGGTGTTCTCTTTGGAATTCGTGATTATCATCTCCAAATGGAGGGTGATAAGTAAGAAGTGTTTTCCGTTCGACATCTGTCTCGGACAAGTAAGGGCAAGACAAATCTCTAATGTTAAACTCTTAGTCGTTTCTAAGCGATATTTCCGTCTCTACTAGACTTCTGTTAGGGTGTTCTGCAGAGCGCCGTGATTGGCTGACTGAACTGTCGATCAAATAGTTGCTGGTACCACGTGCTACTACGGAAATCGGTTGTTGCAGCAAGGGGTTTTGGCGCCATCTGTCGGAAACAAATTCAACTAAAACTAATAATATTTTTTAAATCATTTTTGTTAAAATACTGGAAGAACTTTCGGCTAATAAACGTCTTTAAATTGGCAAAATTCCAGAATTTTAGTAGAAATTAAATTTTAAAATCTTAAGTCATACGAATCAAAATTTCGTTGGGTTCAATGGCAAGAAATTAAAGAGAGAGCAAGAATTAAATTATTATTTCCATGCCATAAAAATATGAAAAAGAATTCAAGTTCCAAATGTATGAAAATTTATAATTTTTGGTGCAAATTTTAAAAATTATTAAAATTTAAACTATGGAGCATTGTTAAAGTCTGAAGTAAAATTAATTTAGGCATAAAAGAATGAATAATAATTACTATTTCTCTCGGAAATTATTCATATTATCTACAAAAAATCAAGTTTTGAAAATTGTGTTTTGCATTGAATTTTAATTACATACACTTCACATTTGAAGCTATGCTTATCCCCCCGTTTCGAACAACACGCGCTATATTTCTTTTCAACTTTAATAGACCTAAATATTTGTGGATAAAAAATTAATTTTATCATAGTGTAAATTAAAATGCAATGTTGTAATGAAAAATTTACTCCATGGTAGAAGAAAATGAGATGAAATAATTTTATTTGTATTAGTAGATTCAAAAGTAGTAGTTATATGTTTAATGAGGAATCAGCTGGTTTTTAATCATCAAAAGCGTATATGTGGCCAGAAGATAAAAATAGTTAAATCAACAGGTTTAACTCATTTATTGAAAAAAAAAAAAAAAAAAAAAACAATTGCCTTAAATTCTATTACAAATAAAAAATTAATATAAGTTTTTTAACACATACATCTAAAAAGTAATAATAAGAAATATTTCATCATTTGACAATCAACTTTTTTCTATTAAACTTTAACAATAGAATCAGGAAATCAACTCCCTAAATAATTTATATTTGGTCAAAAAAACATTCTCGTTCGTTCCTGATTTTTTTCTTATTCAAATTTCAAGTGCTAAGTACTATACAGTAACATAAATTTTTATACCAATTACAGAAATTCGTTCACATTAAAAAATGACACTGAAACATTTTTATAGTAAAAAATTTACTTTTAAGTTATTTACAAGTGAAAAATCAATATCAGCTTTTTAAATACACTTGAACAAAACATATTAATCAGTAAGAACTATTTGATCATTTAACAGTCAACTTTTCTCTCTATATTTTCTTACTCTTGAACAATAAATTTAGAAAATGAAGTTTCTAGATAACTTATTTTGGTAGAAATCTATTCTTGTTGTTCCTGAATTTCTGCCTTAAATTTTTTTAAAAACTTTTACACATATGGGTGATTTTTCAAAAAACAGACATTTTCCAATCACATTTTTTTAAAAAATAAAAATGCTTAAAAAAATCTGGGGAAAAAAAAGATACTCGATGTTAAGAACTAAAAATGGAAAGATAGAGGGGACTCACTTTAACTATGCTACACCCCTCAAAACTGGGGGTCAAATTTTCACACACCAGAAGAGTGACAAGCAGTAAGTTTCATCAAAGGTTACCAAAAAAATTATTATAGTGATAAATAAATAACTGTAACCTAAATCAAAAAATATATTATTCCATGACAAAACAAAACACTGGTAAAACATTGATTCTCTTTTACAAATTGCCTGTTAAGGGTTCCTGGGATAATAATTAAGGTAAAGAATTTTTTTCTGTTCTTACCTCTTGATTCAACTACACACTATGAGCAGAGTTAAAAGTTTTCTTCCATTTAAATCAAAAATAATGTTGTCCAGGAGTGTGACAGCAAAAGTGTTATATGTACCCCGTTTTTGAACCTCAAATTTTTAATGAGAACAGCAGACAAATCATATGAATAAAATACTCATGGAATTCAAAGATTAAAAATTCCTTTTTTTCTTAAATCTATAATAATTTACTCATTTTTATGACATTAGAATGCCTTTAAAACCTGGGGACAAATTTGAAAATGATGTACCTTGATTATTTAAATAATTAAATTTATTTAAATAATGTTACTTTACACCTTTAAGAATATGTAATTTAGCAGTACAAATTAAATTTGTGGAATGTTGTTATAAAATTTTAAAATAATTTAAGAAAATTTGAGAAACGAATGGGAACACGCTGAAAGAGTGACTTTCTGGTTATTCAAAAGTTTTTGCAGAAAAAAATAGAGGAGTTATTGTTTTTATAAGAACGGAATAACATTGGAAAATTTATTTCAACTAATAAAAAACAAAAAAAGTTCTAGGTCAAACAATCCTTGTGTCAAGCTCCTGGGACATAATACTGTTAGGATTTTGGAGAATAACCCATACATTTCAATAATACATATCATTAGTGTTTCTTATTTAAATTCTGATTATTTAGTAGAATAACAGAATAGAAATATTTACAGCAATTTAAGATATTTGATTACATTATAACAAGACACTGCAACACCTATGCATTAAAACAAGAATCTGAAATACTTTTGCATTTAAATATGATAGGTACTGAAACATTTTCGCATTAAAATATGATTACTGAAATACTTTTCACATTAAAAAATTGCAGTTAACAATGGTTTCAACTTCTATTGTGCATGGAATGTCAATATGTACCTTCTATAATTATATCATTTACTGACTCACATTTGTTTTGGTTTGATATCAGATTGAATTCTTTATTATAATTTTTGGATAGACTTTTTTTCTTAAAGGAAGAGCAAGATTTCTTATGTTCTCTGTATTTTTTTCAGAATGTTTGCATCTTTTTCGTTTACTGCTTTGCTTAACGCCTGTGTTTTGAGCTACAGTAAGTCCTTGTTGCTTAACAGTCTTTGTTGTGACGTATTTTAGGACTGGTTCCACCAAATTAATTAACCCATCCATCGTTTCTTGATCATTTATTTCGAACGACAGGGCCCGAATTTCAGCCAACATTTCTCTGACTTTGGCGCCTTTAATATTTACAGATTTTCCTTGCTGTTCTTGTTCATCTACAGTTATTTCATTTGAAACATCGTCATCTTTTTTATTTTCTATATTATTTTCTTTTGTTGGTGATGCGGCTTCATTGACATATCCATCATCAGATACTCCATTTGCATTTCCTAATTCTGTGTTAACTTTTAAATTTTCTTTTGAATATGTGCCAACATATACACCGTTAACAGACATATCCAAGTTAAGGTATGGGCTGTGTCTAAATTTTGGTGATAAATTATCCCATGTTATGTTGGTATAGTTAAATACAGAAAAAAAAATGCTTGCAAAGCCACTTCCTCCTTTGCCAGTCATAACACTGACAAGAAGGCATCAGATCATCATCACCAAAATCAACAATGTAAAATGAGTCTGTATTTGTCTGGCTGCGTATCTGAAAACAAATTCTAGAACTTGACATACGTGTAACATCATGTGATACAATGCTTTTAGCCAAAGATATTCTTTCCATACAGTGTAAGATAAACGGCCTTGGCCTATTAATTAGGTACTGTGGAATATCTGCAGAATATTTTCTATAACCAGAGGAGTATTTAATATTTAATTCCTCATATGATCGATAACTATCGGGTATAAACTTTGTAATTATTAATTTTAACATACTGTGTAGAGGTATTGAAATTTTGTTGAATAAATAATTATATTTTAGACGTCTGTTTTGACGCTCAACTCCATTGTTGGTATTGATTGGCAGCTCCATTTCATCCTTCCGAATGGCCCACACCCATCTCTTACGAACAGAAAGCCGTTCTTTCTCAAACCAATTTTGCATTTTTTGGTTTGTTATCCAAAAATTTCTGTTTTTTAGTACCTCCACAATTTTGTCTAAAGCTTCCACTGATTCTGCATTTGCTATGTCCCTTAAATGTTTCAAAACATAGTCTCTCTCTGCTTGGTTGACTCCATTTACTGATTTTTTTATCCAGCGCTCCCAGGCTTGCTCCCGATGAAAATCGCATAGAAACACAAAAGTCTCAGGAAAAACAGCTTCAACAGCATTAATTTCCTGTTCACAGAAGTCCGTCATAAAATTTTTAGGGTTCCAAGTTAGGTTTGCCTCTTTTATTACATTAATTGCTTCTTTAATGCTAGCAGTTGTTTCATCTTGGGTAATAAATATAGCAACAACTTGATAATTTACATTCGTTTTGACACATATGAAAAACAAGGGCAAAGTATACTTTGTCGTCCGATAAGTAGCATCTAAAAGAAACATCATATTTCCGTAGGTCTGGAGCAAATACTTTTGTTTTGAAGACTGATATACTATCAACATATTTTTTGCAGTTTTATCTTCAATATTTTTTCCTTCAGTTTCATGGTGAGATCTAAAGAAGAAGAAGTCATCAGGATATTTCTCCAAATGGTCATCTACCATATGTTGAATCTTTTCCTGTAGAAAAAAAGAGATAAAATTCTGAAACTCCTCTCCTGCGGACACTCCTCTGTTACCGACAAAAATATCTGTCCCGTTAGTCCGCTTTAGAGGGGTTTTACTGTATTTACATACTGACTTATATGCAGAGAAGTACTGCTTATACGTTTTCGAAGGGACTGCGTGAAAAATCTTACAAACTAAAAACATATAATAGGTATGTTTATATGTATTGGATTCTGCAGCGACTAATTTAAGAAGTGCATGAATGGCAAGAACGTACGAAAGAGAAACTTATCGACAGTGCTACATTGTTATGTACAGTTTTAATTGCTCTAAAAAATTTCCAACCATAAAAAAAAAAAAACTTTTGTTTTTACATGCCTTCAAATGTTGAACAATACTGGGCATATGGTAAACTCTGCATACCATTATTAATCAACATAATATAAATGTTCTTTTTTACCGCTACTAGGGTGTACTTTTATTTACTACTATTGTATTATATCCATACTTTTATCTGCTCTTGACAAAAAAATAATTTTCTTTTAACTTATATGAAAGCATGAAAATGAAAACTACCATTTTAATTTCATTTTGAAGGATTAGTTTCCACAAAATTATAATTGCATTAGGCTAAAAAAAAGTTACGAATGTAGAATGTAATGTCGACTTGACTTCTTGACTTCATCTGTTACTGTCCAACCAATACCTCCCCCCCCCCCCCCCCCGATTATTATCCATTTAACAAGTGTCAGACCTTTTCCGTTTTTACATCAGGAAACATAAACCAAAAAAAAAAAAAAAATGTTCGCATCATTCTGAAATTAAGAGAAAAATTAGATGACCTTCGTACAGCCAAAATATTAAATTTCTCTTACCACTGACGATACATACACACTAATCAACCCATTTATTTTCAGTATTTGTGCTTTTAAACTATTTTTTTTTTCATCATGAAATGCGAAATCATATTGTTTTAGATCTCATTACAAATATTCTGATAGAAGCATTTAAACATCACACTTCAACGGAAGTAAGCACTACAAGTAAACAAGTAGGCGTTTACAACTCTCCGATGGCGTAAGCCAATGGCGTTGCTCTGTTGAGCACTGGAACAGAAGTCTAGTAGGGATGGAAATATCGCGGTAGGGAAAACTGGTTGAGCTTCTAGCTCTTGGTAGGAAAGGGCAAATCTACATTTTTCTTTCTGCTGTATGTGATGCTACTAAAAGTGCAATTTTCGTTCTTTCTTCTCTCTAACTTAAGACCAAACGTATTACACAACTTTCGATCTTGTTTAATAAACGAGGAGAATGTAAACTAGTTACAAAATCTTTATAACACTACGCTGTAACTGCCAGGTTTTTTAACTGGTCGTTATAATATTAATTAAAATTCGTATTTTCCTACAGTGGGAAGGAGCACTAGGCTAAAAACAGCGTCCAGTTGTCCAAATCGCCTCTGTACGGAGAATGATCTGCATTAACTGGAGAGCGGGACTCAAAATGGAAACGCTCGGATTGCTGGCCATGTTCCGGGGCTGTTGTTTCACTTAAATCTGCCGCATGAGGCAGGTTTTTGGGAATATAAATACAGTGAAATTTCGGTGCGTCGAACTTCGAGGAGCCGAAAACTTTGATAAGCCGAAGAGAATTTTTATTGCCGTCAAACTGAATGGAGAATTAATGTCTTTTATTTTCAAAAAGACAAATTTCGATGAGTCAAAATGGGCTCCCCCCAAAAGCCTTGGCTCTCTGCAGCCCTATCTTAAAACTTGCTCCAAAAAACCCAACCGTTTCTTACAATAATTTGTAAGGTTCACCATTACTCGACATCCTAGAGGCAGGGTCGTCAACAAAAGAAACGTGGAGGGCGTTTCCCCCTCGGGGTTTCTATAAAAGGGGCAACAAATTTCATTTTTGTAATTTAATAGAAAAAATGGAAGTAGTGTAAAAAGGAGAGTTGAACGCCAGGAGGCGCAATGCGCAATATTGCGCCTCCCACTCTTCCTCTTCCTCCCCCTCCCACCCCCTAACGATCTTCCTCCGACCTCCACTTCCTCCGACCTTGGGGTTGCGCGTGAAACTTGAAGAAGATGACGGGGTTTTCCCGAGATTTCGCTCTTCCTCGCTTCCGCTCAGCTACGTTTTCGCCCACCCGTGTTTTCGCTCTTCCTCGTTTTCACTCTTCCTCGCTTTTGCTCTTCCTCGCTTCCGCTCTTCCTCGCTTTTGCTCGGCTATGTTTTCGCCCTTCCTCGTTTTCGCTCGGCTACATTTTTGCTCGCGTTTTTACCGTGAAAGGTTACAGGGATATTTTTAGACTTTGTCGTTTTTACCGTGAAAAGTTTTTGGACTTAGAATATTTTTCCGTAACCTTATACGATGGTTTTTGAGTGGCAACCTGTTTAGGGTATGACAAAACGTCACAATTGTTGTCATAAGAATGTGTGATACTTTTTGTCATGCCATCCTCATGAAGTTGTACAGAGCTATTTCCAGTGTTTTTTTTTTTACAAACATACTGGACTTGTGACGTTGGCCTCTGTATCTTAAGTTTTGAAATTTACCACACAAGAAAAATTTACTTATCTTTACTTATATTACACAAAAGATTAATAAATTTCTTTTTTAATGTTTAAAAGACGTATTTCTTAAATTTTCGCTGCTTGCTTGGGCTTGCTTGTTGACTTTTCACAAAATTTCAAATTTCATTAAAATTTCAATCTAAAAAATATTGAAAATGAAAAATTGGTTGCACATGTTGTTTATACACTTATTTTTATAGCATTTTCTTAAATAAAAAAAATGAGACACTCTTATGACCGTTTTCTTGAAAATTATCCGATCGTTAAGGGGTTAATGTTTCGCGCTTGCGACGGACACGTGAAAATCACGATAAATGAAGCATTGCTAAAACAAGTGCTTTTACAGTTCCTAATCTTTGCACAAGCAAACGGAGAAAACATCTTGCATAAATGGATTACTGTGTAGCCTATGCAAAATGGTTCTTGTGCTAATAATTTAAAAGTCTCATTAATGCCAAAATGTGAATTTTTTCCTTTTATAGTACTACAAAATGCCATCTGCTTTCCATTAAAAACTAGGTTCGTTGAGGCAAATGCTGATTAAATGGTAATTTTTATTCTGAGTGGAAGAGCTATTACTACAGTACATAAATTTCGTTACGAAAAGAATCTTTTTGTACTGTAAAACTATCATTTCAGGTTGATTGAAATAATTGAGTGCATTTCGTCCATTATTATCTATATGGCTCAACCAAATTTCTCAAACAATTTGCCAATTCTCAGAGCAATTAAGAATCAGACAAGATGGTCCTCATCTCTAAACTCAAAATGTTCTTTTAGTCTAGCTGGCATGATAGCTTTCATCCGTTTTAGCCTCCCGGGTTTCATCGAAACTTTCTTGAAAAAATTCATCTTTCGCTTGCACAATTAAATATAGTTATGCGTAATGGAATACATTATACTCCCGATTATCCGTGTGCGGATTATCCGGTTTGAGGATTATTCGTGCATCATTTCGGAATGACACTTTTCTAAAGCTTCGATGATGTTATCGATAATATCAATAACATCATTGAGGAAGTTAAGGAAATCGAAGGTTTCGAATCCGTTGACGCTGAAAATGTCGCAAAGTGGTTTAAAAGCGACGAATGTGAATCTGGATTTCAATGTCTAAACTGACGAGAATATCATTGAACTAGTTACTGAATCAAACGCAAGTGATGATAACGAAAATGAAGAACATGAAGATTAAACAATTTCACATTCTACTGCTCTAAAATCTGTGGTACATTTATTGGATTACATGAGTGAAAGCAGTTACGATTACGGAGAAATAATTGCAGTAAGAAAAATTCGTACGGACATACGCAACAATTTAAACAAACAAAGAAAACAAAAATGTATCACCGATTTTTTTAAGCAATAAATTTCGAAGAAAAGTACCTGGTTTGTGTCAGTATTTATTTTTTTCTAATTTCCCCTTAAATAGTTAGCCTGCATATTCCTAAAATATTTTTTCGGATTAGCCGTGATTTTCGATTATCCGTGCTACGCCGCCCGGTGATTAGCACGGATAATCGGGAGTATACTGTAATTCCAAATGAAAAACAAAACCATTGGTGCCAGCCCCCTAGGCTAGAAGTAATTTTGGACAAAATTTCATGGCTGTAGGTGCAACGGAGTCTCCTAAACACAGGCCCGCCACAGAATTATTTTCACGATTTCTGTGACCTCACTATTTTTTATACAGAGAGATCCTAGCTGTTAAAATGTGCCTCCATGTTTGCATTTGACTTAACGTAGTGTTGTAACAATATGAACTTCGTCATGCCCGCAAAACTATTAAATGTGTAGTGCGTTTACTTTCAAGAGCACCGAGGGGGAGGGGGCAGCTGCTGCGTCTTGGATGTAGCAAGGAAGAACTTTTTTTTCCTCATAAATATGCTTTCTTTTGAAATTGAAATGTCGTTATTCGTCCTTCAATCTCAAATATATTTAACGTTTTAGATGGATAGCATCGCGCATCCCTTAGGCATGAACTCGCCCCCGGGGGGTCCGCGGCCCACAGTTTGGGAAACTCTGCACTACTTAAAACAAATTTCGGTAATCAAAGTTTTTCCACGTACTGCGGTTTTTGGGCTAATATTGCGTAAAAAAAATAATGATAGGAATGTGTCAGCGGTTTCCATGAAGGTATGATGTCCTTTATGAAATTTTAATTTTATCGGAGCCTTGCCATGAGTTTCACTTTTGCTTACGTTAAAAAAAGTATTGAGAAGTACATTTCGATTCCAGACTATTTAGTTATTTTAATATAATCAAGGTTATCGGATATACATAAACGATATTGCTTTTTTTATAGAAAAAAATCCTTTTTGTCATTTCTGTTCCAATTAATTATCTACTTTCAACTTTTAAGATTGTAAAAGGTTTCCATTAGTAGTGTAAAAAGGAGAGTTGAACGCCAGGAGGCGCAATGCGCAATATTGCGCCTCCCACTCCTCCTCTTCCTCCCCCTCCCACCCCCTAACGATCTTCCTCCGACCTCCACTTCCTCCGACCTTGGGGTTGCGCGTGAAACTTGAAGAAGATGACGGGGTTTTCCCGAGATTTCGCTCTTCCTCGCTTCCGCTCAGCTACGTTTTCGCCCACTCGTGTTTTCGCTCTTCCTCGTTTTCACTCTTCCTCGCTTTTGCTCTTCCTCGCTTCCGCTCTTCCTCGCTTTTGCTCGGCTACGTTTTCGCCCTTCCTCGTTTTCGCTCGGCTACATTTTTGCTCGCGTTTTTACCGTGAAAGGTTACAGGGATATTTTTAGACTTTGTCGTTTTTACCGTGAAAAGTTTTTGGACTTAGAATATTTTTCCGTAACCTTATACGATGGTTTTCGAGTGGCAACCTGTTTAGGGTATGACAAAACGTCACAATTGTTGTCATAAGAATGTGTGATACTTTTTGTCATGCCATCCTCATGAAGTTGTACAGAGCTATTTCCAGTGTTTTTTTTTTTTTACAAACATACTGGACTTTGTCGTTTTTTTTTTTTACCGTGAAAGATTTTCCCTACGTTTCTGAACTTTGTTACAAAATAAATTTATGTTTTAAGTTGACAGTCCCACCAACCAGCCCGGTGTATTAAATACACCCCATCAACTTCTTTTCATCTGCCAATGCAATTTGCATACAAATGCAGATCAATTTTGAAGATTTTTCACAAGTTAGATCAATCAGCTTTAATATTCAATATGATTTATACATTTTCATGAGTTATGTTTTAATCGCGTTATTAATCGTTTACACTCTCATTTTATTATTTTCATGCATTTATTATACTTGTAAAAATAAATCCCAACTCTGTTATATTTATCATTCTTTCGGTGATTCTTTTTTTTTTTTTTCGGACTTTGAATAATTTCGACGAATGGTTGTCAAGACAACCAAAGTTTCGCGAATTTAATTATTTTTATTTTACAGAGTGTCGGGAATCGAACACCCAAACTTTGAGTTAGCAAAAACGTATGCTAACCACTATGCTATATTTTCCATTACACTTTCAGTCTTAATGTGAATCTGTACCATGACAACGAATATTACAATTAAATTAATTTTAAAACCATCAGTTAATTCACTCTTTAGTACTAATCATGGCATATCATTAACTGTATTTCAGCTCATAATTGAAACTATCATCATTATTATTATTTTTCATAATAACAAAGTTTTCACTTAAGTAAAGATTTATTTAAATACAACCCATTCGAGATTTTAGATTTGGTTCAATGCTTTGTGGACTTGAAATATATTTTAAACTTTGATTTTCTTTTTCATGCATTTCAAACTTTATCATTTTTATTTTTTCTAACTTGTTAAATTTTCTTAACTAATTTCTTTTTTCTTTGTCAAATTGACAAATATTTTTTCTAACTTGTAAAAATTTCGAAGAAATAATTTTCTTAACTAATTTTTTTTGACTTTCATACAACAAAATATTTTTTCTTACTTGTTAAATTTTCGAAGAAATAATTAACTTAAATATTCTTTCACACATTTTGAACTTTAACGTTTTTTCCTGTCATTTAGCACTTTGATTTTTTTTTCACTATTTTAGCGTTTTTCAATTATTTTCAGTCTTTAACTATTTTCTTAACTTTTTAGTCTTTAACTAATTTCAAGCATTTCAGACTTAGATTATTTTTTCGTGATTTCGATTTTTTTTTTAGTATATTTTAGAGTTTGATCATTTTTTCGCTTGTTTTTACTTTATCGTTTTTTTTCGATATTTTTAAACTTAGAAATTTTTCACAAGTAGTGACAGGAATCGAACCTTCAAATTTTTCAAAACGTTATCATGTCTTCAATTTTTGCAATCATGTCAAACTTGCAATCAATTTACTCGTAGTAGTAATTAACACTTATCATTAAAAAATTTTCTCAGATTTTAAAAAATCAACTTAATTAATTTTTTCCAGTAAGCAAATTGCGCACTCAAGTTACATTCCAACACTGCATATACGTTTCAAGAGTTTCATTGAATTTATCACATTCCATTTAATTAACTCTAATAATTACTTTTTCATTAATACTTAACTTAATCATTTTATCATACATTTATTCCAGTTACAAAATTATGCTTAAAAGTTATTTATTTTTCTTAGCACAAGAGATTTTAACATGTTCCTACTAAAATGCTTTTCACTCTAGTTTGAGTTTACTAAAATAGCAACTCATTTACGATTTAGATTCATTTAATCGTCTTTGATTCTTTTTCATTGTTAATATTTTAAATTATCACATACGTTATTATTTTTATACATTTATCCATTTAATTTTCCAAAATCTACAATCAATTTACTTTTCGTAATAATTAACACTTATCACTATCAAATATTTTCATGAATTTTAAAAATTATCTTCTTAAATAATTTTTTACTGTAACCAAATTTCCCACTCAAGTTATATTTTATCACTACATATGCTTTTCATGAGTTTCACTTAATTTATCGCATTTCATTTAATTAACTCTAATAATTATTTTTTATCATCGATATTTAAGTTAATCATATTTTCCTTTCTTTATTTTTTTTTCATGCAAACACTCTTGATGGAATGAAACAAAATTTTCAACTTTCATGAATTAAATCCCCTCTGAATATTTTATTTTACTTTACCATACTTTACTATTTTACTTACTGCGTTTTACTATTTATCATTCATTACAGCTTTTCCAAAATATTACTTTACAACCAACCAATTTCATTAACAGAATTTTCATTACAATTTATAAATTTCACTTTTATTTAATTATTTTTACCTACGGTAAAATAAAACACATAACACAAAAATGTTAAACATCAATGAAGTACCCAAGAAATGTTAAAATTATAAGTCGAGTATCAAAACTTCATGTCAGCAAATTTTAAAAATAGACTTACCGAAAAGTAACTTCTACTGAAATTCATTTCAAAACTTGGAATCAATTTACTCTTAGCATTAATAAACACTTATCATTAAGAAATTTTCATGGATTTTAAAAATCAACTTATTTAATTTTTTTCCAGTAAGCAAATTTCGCACTCAAGTTACATTTTTATCACTACATATGCTTTTCAAGAGTTTTATTGAATTTATCACATTTTATTTAATTATTTTTTGATTAGTATTAAACTTAGTCATTTTATCGCTTAGTATTTAACTTAATCATTTTCTTGCTTGTTTTTACTTTATCGTTTTTTTTTTCCCGTTATTTTTAAACTTAGAAATTTTTCACAATTAGTAACAGGAATCGAACACACAAATTTTTCGAAACATTATCAAGTCTACAATTTTCATCCAACTAAGTTAATTTAAAAACTTGCAATCAATTTACTCTTATTAGTAATTAACACTTATCATTAACAAATTTTCACGATTTTAAAAAAATCAACTTATTTAATTTTTTTCCAGTAAGCAAATTTCGCACTCAAGTTACATTTCATCACTTTATATGCTTTTCAAGAGTTTCATTTAATTTATCACATTTTATTTAATCAACTCTATTAATTATTTTTTGATTAGTATTTAACTTAGTCATTTTATCGCATAGTGGTTTACTTTATTATTATTTTTTTTTCATACAAGCACTCTTGTTAGAATAAAACAAAATTTTCAACCTTCATGAATTAGAATCACTTTGACTATTTCATTTTCCCAATAATATTTTACTTTAACAACTAATTTCTTTAACAAAATCGATATCATTTATTTTAGTCTTTATCCTTTTCGAACGATACATTCAAATGGACAGCTATACGTTAGATTAAGAAACTTAATCTAAAATTTGACAAATTAAGTTAAAGCTAAATACTGACTAAAATTAAGTACAAAAGACTAACCTTTTTGGGGTGAAATCTCTCAAGTACCAGCTATCGCGAAGTTATTTAAAAACAGTGAATGAAATTGTAATAAGTGGATTGTTAATTATAACTCAATCTCACAAATTACAACTACACGCATGTTTTATTTGAAATCGCTGCATACGGCTGTTTGCCCATCGTCGATTTGCAGAATGCATGCCGTAAAATCGCAAATCAACTCGGCTGTTGAAAAAAAAACTACCGTAATCCTACAGCACTTCGGATGGTCCACACACAACGGTGCGAATTGAGGAAATGACTTTATCAATATTTCTATCTACCCTTTACCGATAACAGATAACAAACCCCACGTGCGAGTATGATTCACCCCTTAGCAAGTACGTCTTGTAAGTGATGTCACTGTTTCTGACCAATTAAAATTAGTTCACGTTTCTCAAATATCAAGCACATAGATCGACAACAGTCTGATGTCAGGTTTTCCAAACAAAATTTTAGATTTTAATTCGTAGTTTCGAATTAATTTCTTTTTCATTTCAAACTTATAAAAAAAATTTCCAGCTTGTAAGAATATTTCTTTCAAAAACAGATTTTTGATTCAAAACAGTATTTTTTCAAACTTGTAATATTTTTCTACTTAGAAAATGAAATCAAAAATTTTTACAAGTTTGAGAAATTATTTCTTAAAAACATTTTATATGATTAAAGAAAACAAAAATTTTTGATTTCATTTTCTAAGTAGAAAAATATTACAAGTTTGAAAAAATACTGTTTTGAATCAAAAATCTGTTTTTGAAAGAAATATTCTTACAAGCTGGAAATTTTTTTATAAGTTTGAAATGAAAAAGAAATTAATTCGAAACTACGAATTAAAATCTAAAATTTTGTTTGGAAAACCTGACATCAGACTATTGTCGATCTATGTGCTTGATATTTGAGAAACGTGAACTAATTTTAATTGGTCAGAAACAGTGACATCACTTACAAGACGTACTTGCTAAGGGGTGAATCATACTCGCACGTGGGGTTTGTTATCTGTTATCGGTAAAGGGTAGATAGAAATATTGATAAAGTCATTTCCTCAATTCGCACCGTTGTGTGTGGACCATCCGAAGTGCTGTAGGATTACGGTAGTTTTTTTTTCAACAGCCGAGTTGATTTGCGATTTTACGGCATGCATTCTGCAAATCGACGATGGGCAAACAGCCGTATGCAGCGATTTCAAATAAAACATGCGTGTAGTTGTAATTTGTGAGATTGAGTTATAATTAACAATCCACTTATTACAATTTCATTCACTGTTTTTAAATAACTTCGCGATAGCTGGTACTTGAGAGATTTCACCCCAAAAAGGTTAGTCTTTTGTACTTAATTTTAGTCAGTATTTAGCTTTAACTTAATTTGTCAAATTTTAGATTAAGTTTCTTAATCTAACGTATAGCTGTCCATTTGAATGTATCGTTCGAAAAGGATAAAGACTAAAATAAATGATATCGATTTTGTTAAAGAAATTAGTTGTTAAAGTAAAATATTATTGGGAAAATGAAATAGTCAAAGTGATTCTAATTCATGAAGGTTGAAAATTTTGTTTTATTCTAACAAGAGTGCTTGTATGGAAAAAAAATAATAATAAAGTAAACCACTATGCGATAAAATGACTAAGTTAAATACTAATCAAAAAATAATTAATAGAGTTGATTAAATAAAATGTGATAAATTAAATGAAACTCTTGAAAAGCATATAAAGTGATGAAATGTAACTTGAGTGCGAAATTTGCTTACTGGAAAAAAATTAAATAAGTTGATTTTTTTAAAATCGTGAAAATTTGTTAATGATAAGTGTTAATTACTAATAAGAGTAAATTGATTGCAAGTTTTTAAATTAACTTAGTTGGATGAAAATTGTAGACTTGATAATGTTTCGAAAAATTTGTGTGTTCGATTCCTGTTACTAATTGTGAAAAATTTCTAAGTTTAAAAATAACGGGAAAAAAAAACGATAAAGTAAAAAAAAGCAAGAAAATGATTAAGTTAAATACTAAGCGATAAAATGACTAAGTTTAATACTAATCAAAAAATAATTAAATAAAATGTGATAAATTCAATAAAACTCTTGAAAAGCATATGTAGTGATAAAAATGTAACTTGAGTGCGAAATTTGCTTACTGGAAAAAAATTAAATAAGTTGATTTTTAAAATCCATGAAAATTTCTTAATGATAAGTGTTTATTAATGCTAAGAGTAAATTGATTCCACGTTTTGAAATGAATTTCAGTAGAAGTTACTTTTCGGTAAGTCTATTTTTAAAATTTGCTGACATGAAGTTTTGATACTCGACTTATAATTTTAACATTTCTTGGGTACTTCATTGATGTTTAACATTTTTGTGTTATGTGTTTTATTTTACCGTAGGTAAAAATAATTAAATAAAAGTGAAATTTATAAATTGTAATGAAAATTCTGTTAATGAAATTGGTTGGTTGTAAAGTAATATTTTGGAAAAGCTGTAATGAATGATAAATAGTAAAACGCAGTAAGTAAAATAGTAAAGTATGGTAAAGTAAAATAAAATATTCAGAGGGGATTTAATTCATGAAAGTTGAAAATTTTGTTTCATTCCATCAAGAGTGTTTGCATGAAAAAAAAATAAAGAAAGGAAAATATGATTAACTTAAATATCGATGATAAAAAATAATTATTAGAGTTAATTAAATGAAATGCGATAAATTAAGTGAAACTCATGAAAAGCATATGTAGTGATAAAATATAACTTGAGTGGGAAATTTGGTTACAGTAAAAAATTATTTAAGAAGATAATTTTTAAAATTCATGAAAATATTTGATAGTGATAAGTGTTAATTATTACGAAAAGTAAATTGATTGTAGATTTTGGAAAATTAAATGGATAAATGTATAAAAATAATAACGTATGTGATAATTTAAAATATTAACAATGAAAAAGAATCAAAGACGATTAAATGAATCTAAATCGTAAATGAGTTGCTATTTTAGTAAACTCAAACTAGAGTGAAAAGCATTTTAGTAGGAACATGTTAAAATCTCTTGTGCTAAGAAAAATAAATAACTTTTAAGCATAATTTTGTAACTGGAATAAATGTATGATAAAATGATTAAGTTAAGTATTAATGAAAAAGTAATTATTAGAGTTAATTAAATGGAATGTGATAAATTCAATGAAACTCTTGAAACGTATATGCAGTGTTGGAATGTAACTTGAGTGCGCAATTTGCTTACTGGAAAAAATTAATTAAGTTGATTTTTTAAAATCTGAGAAAATTTGTTAATGATAAGTGTTAATTACTACTACGAGTAAATTGATTGCAAGTTTGACATGATTGCAAAAATTGAAGACATGATAACGTTTTGAAAAATTTGAAGGTTCGATTCCTGTCACTACTTGTGAAAAATTTCTAAGTTTAAAAATATCGAAAAAAAACGATAAAGTAAAAACAAGCGAAAAAATTATCAAACTCTAAAATATACTAAAAAAAAAATCGAAATCACGAAAAAATAATCTAAGTCTGAAATGCTTGAAATTAGTTAAAGACTAAAAAGTTAAGAAAATAGTTAAAGACTGAAAATAATTGAAAAACGCTAAAATAGTGAAAAAAAAATCAAAGTGCTAAATGACAGGAAAAAACGTTAAAGTTCAAAATGTGTGAAAGAATATTTAAGTTAATTATTTCTTCGAAAATTTAACAAGTAAGAAAAAATATTTTGTTGTATGAAAGTCAAAAAAAATTAGTTAAGAAAATTATTTCTTCGAAATTTTTACAAGTTAGAAAAAATATTTGTCAATTTGACAAAGAAAAAAGAAATTAGTTAAGAAAATTTAACAAGTTAGAAAAAATAAAAATGATAAAGTTTGAAATGCATGAAAAAGAAAATCAAAGTTTAAAATATATTTCAAGTCCACAAAGCATTGAACCAAATCTAAAATCTCGAATGGGTTGTATTTAAATAAATCTTTACTTAAGTGAAAACTTTGTTATTATGAAAAATAATAATAATGATGATAGTTTCAATTATGAGCTGAAATACAGTTAATGATATGCCATGATTAGTACTAAAGAGTGAATTAACTGATGGTTTTAAAATTAGTTTAATTGTAATATTCGTTGTTATGGTACAGATTCACATTAAGACTGAAAGTGTAATGGAAAATATAGCATAGTGGTTAGCATACGTTTTTGCTAACTCAAAGTTTGGGTGTTCGATTCCCGACACTCTGTAAAATAAAAATAATTAAATTCGCGAAACTTTGGTTGTCTTGACAACCATTCGTCGAAATTATTCAAAGTCCGAAAAAAAAAAAAAGAATCACCGAAAGAATGATAAATATAACAGAGTTGGGATTTATTTTTACAAGTATAATAAATGCATGAAAATAATAAAATGAGAGTGTAAACGATTAATAACGCGATTAAAACATAACTCATGAAAATGTATAAATCATATTGAATATTAAAGCTGATTGATTTAACTTGTGAAAAATCTTCAAAATTGATCTGCATTTGTATGCAAATTGCATTGGCAGATGAAAAGAAGTTGATGGGGTGTATTTAATACACCGGGCTGGTTGGTGGGACCGTCAACTTAAAACATAAATTTATTTTGTAACAAAGTTCAGAAACGTAGGGAAAATCTTTCACGGTAAAAAAAAAAACGACAAAGTCCAGTATGTTTGTAAAAAAAAAAAACACTGGAAATAGCTCTGTACAACTTCATGAGGATGGCATGACAAAAAGTATCACACATTCTTATGACAACAATTGTGACGTTTTGTCATACCCTAAACAGGTTGCCACTCGAAAACCATCGTATAAGGTTACGGAAAAATATTCTAAGTCCAAAAACTTTTCACGGTAAAAACGACAAAGTCTAAAAAATCCCTGTAACCTTTCACGGTAAAAACGCGAGCAAAAATGTAGCCGAGCGAAAACGAGGAAGGGCGAAAACATAGCCGAGCAAAAGCGAGGAAGAGCGGAAGCGAGGAAGAGCAAAAGCGAGGAAGAGTGAAAACGAGGAAGAGCGAAAACACGGGTGGGCGAAAACGTAGCTGAGCGGAAGCGAGGAAGAGCGAAATCTCGGGAAAACCCCGTCAGCTTCTTCAAGTTTCACGCGCAACCCCAAGGTCGGAGGAAGTGGAGGTCGGAGGAAGATCGTTAGGGGGTGGGAGGGGGAGGAAGAGGAAGAGTGGGAGGCGCAATATTGCGCATTGCGCCTCCTGGCGTTCAACTCTCCTTTTTACACTACTAATGGAAACCTTTTACAATCTTAAAAGTTGAAAGTAGATAATTAATTGGAACAGAAATGACAAAAAGGATTTTTTTCTATAAAAAAAAAGAAATATCGTTTATGTATATCCGATAACCTTGATTATATTAAAATAACTAAATAGTCTGGAATCGAAATGTACTTCTCAATACTTTTTTTAACGTAAGCAAAAGTGAAACTCATGTCAAGGCTCCGATAAAATTAAAATTTCATAAAGGACATCATACCTTCATGGAAACCGCTGACACATTCCTATCATTATTTTTTTTACTCAATATTAGCCCAAAAACCGCAGTACGTGGAAAAACTTTGATTACCGAAATTTGTTTTAAGTAGTGCAGAGTTTCCCAAACTGTGGGCCGCGGACCCCACGGGGGCGAGTTCATGCCTAAGGGATGCGCGATGCTATCCAGCTAAAACGTTAAATATATTTGAGATTGAAGGACGAATAACGACATTTTAATTTCAAAAGAAAGCATATTTATGAGGAAAAAAAAGTTCTTCCTTGCTACATCCAAGACGCAGCAGCTGCCCCCTCCCCCTCGGTGCTCTTGAAAGTAAACGCACTACACATTTAATAGTTTTGCGGGCATGACGAAGTTCATATTGTTACAACACTACGTTAAGTCAAATGCAAACATGGAGGCACATTTTAACAGCTAGGATCTCTCTGTATAAAAAATAGTGAGGTCACAGAAATCGTGAAAATAATTCTGTGGCGGGCCTGCGTTTAGGAGACTCCGTTGCACCTACAGCCATGAAATTTTGTCCAAAATTACTTCTAGCCTAGGGGGCTGGCACCAATGGTTTTGTTTTTCATTTGGAATTACAGTATACTCCCGATTATCCGTGCTAATCACCGGGCGGCGTAGCACGGATGATCGAAAATCACGGCTAATCCGAAAAAATATTTTAGGAATATGCAGGCTAACTATTTAAGGGGAAATTAGAAAAAACTAAATACTGACACAAACCAGGTACTTTTCTTCGAAATTTATTGCTTAAAAAAATCGGTGATACATTATTGTTTTCTTTGTTTGTTTAAATTGTTGCGTATGTCCGTACGAATTTTTCTTACTGCAATTATTTCTCCGTAATCGTAACTGCTTTCACTCATGTAATCCAATAAATGTACCACAGATTTTAGAGCAGTAGAATGTGAAATTGTTTAATCTTCATGTTCTTCATCTTCGTTATCATCACTTGCGTTTGATTCAGTAACTAGTTCAATGATATTCTCGTCAGTTTAGACATTGAAATTCAGATTCACATTCGTCGCTTTTAAACCACTTTGCGACATTTTCAGCGTCAACGGATTCGAAACCTTCGATTTCCTTAACTTCCTCAATGATGTTATTGATATTATCGATAACATCATCGAAGCTTTAGAAAAGTGTCATTCCGAAATGATGCACGAATAATCCTCAAACCGGATAATCCGCACACGGATAATCGGGAGTATACTGTATTCCATTACGCATAACTATATTTAATTGTGCAAGCGAAAGATGAATTTTTTCAAGAAAGTTTCGATGAAACCCGGGAGGCTAAAACGGATGAAAGCTATCATGCCAGCTAGACTAAAAGAACATTTTGAGTTTAGAGATGAGGACCATCTTGTCTGATTCTTAATTGCTCTGAGAATTGGCAAATTGTTTGAGAAATTTGGTTGAGCCATATAGATAATAATGGACGAAATGCACTCAATTATTTCAATCAACCTGAAATGATAGTTTTACAGTACAAAAAGATTCTTTTCGTAACGAAATTTATGTACTGTAGTAATAGCTCTTCCACTCAGAATAAAAATTACCATTTAATCAGCATTTGCCTCAACGAACCTAGTTTTTAATGGAAAGCAGATGGCATTTTGTAGTACTATAAAAGGAAAAAATTCACATTTTGGCATTAATGAGACTTTTAAATTATTAGCACAAGAACCATTTTGCATAGGCTACACAGTAATCCATTTATGCAAGATGTTTTCTCCGTTTGCTTGTGCAAAGATTAGGAACTGTAAAAGCACTTGTTTTAGCAATGCTTCATTTATCGTGATTTTCACGTGTCCGTCGCAAGTGCGAAACATTAACCCCTTAACGATCGGATAATTTTCAAGAAAACGGTCATAAGAGTGTCTCATTTTTTTTATTTAAGAAAATGCTATAAAAATAAGTGTATAAACAACATGTGCAACCAATTTTTCATTTTCAATATTTTTTAGATTGAAATTTTAATGAAATTTGAAATTTTGAGAAAAGTCAACAAGCAAGCCCAAGCAAGCAGCGAAAATTTAAGAAATACGTCTTTTAAACATTAAAAAAGAAATTTATTAATCTTTTGTGTAATATAAGTAAAGATAAGTAAATTTTTCTTGTGTGGTAAATTTCAAAACTTAAGATACAGAGGCCAACGTCACAAGTCCAGTATGTTTGTAAAAAAAAAAAACACTGGAAATAGCTCTGTACAACTTCATGAGGATGGCATGACAAAAAGTATCACACATTCTTATGACAACAATTGTGACGTTTTGTCATACCCTAAACAGGTTGCCACTCGAAAACCATCGTATAAGGTTACGGAAAAATATTCTAAGTCCAAAAACTTTTCACGGTAAAAACGACAAAGTCTAAAAATATCCCTGTAACCTTTCACGGTAAAAACGCGAGCAAAAATGTAGCCGAGCGAAAACGAGGAAGGGCGAAAACATAGCCGAGCAAAAGCGAGGAAGAGCGGAAGCGAGGAAGAGCAAAAGCGAGGAAGAGTGAAAACGAGGAAGAGCGAAAACACGGGTGGGCGAAAACGTAGCTGAGCGGAAGCGAGGAAGAGCGAAATCTCGGGAAAACCCCGTCAGCTTCTTCAAGTTTCACGCGCAACCCCAAGGTCGGAGGAAGTGGAGGTCGGAGGAAGATCGTTAGGGGGTGGGAGGGGGAGGAAGAGGAAGAGTGGGAGGCGCAATATTGCGCATTGCGCCTCCTGGCGTTCAACTCTCCTTTTTACACTACTAATGGAAACCTTTTACAATCTTAAAAGTTGAAAGTAGATAATTAATTGGAACAGAAATGACAAAAAGGATTTTTTTCTATAAAAAAAAAGAAATATCGTTTATGTATATCCGATAACCTTAATTATATTAAAATAACTAAATAGTCTGGAATCGAAATGTACTTCTCAATACTTTTTTTAACGTAAGCAAAAGTGAAACTCATGGCAAGGCTCCGATAAAATTAAAATTTCATAAAGGACATCATACCTTCATGGAAACCGCTGACACATTCCTATCATTATTTTTTTTACTCAATATTAGCCCAAAAACCGCAGTACGTGGAAAAACTTTGATTACCGAAATTTGTTTTAAGTAGTGCAGAGTTTCCCAAACTGTGGGCCGCGGACCCCCCGGGGGCGAGTTCATGCCTAAGGGATGCGCGATGCTATCCAGCTAAAACGTTAAATATATTTGAGATTGAAGGACGAATAACGACATTTTAATTTCAAAAGAAAGCATATTTATGAGGAAAAAAAAGTTCTTCCTTGCTACATCCAAGACGCAGCAGCTGCCCCCTCCCCCTCGGTGCTCTTGAAAGTAAACGCACTACACATTTAATAGTTTTGCGGGCATGACGAAGTTCATATTGTTACAACACTACGTTAAGTCAAATGCAAACATGGAGGCACATTTTAACAGCTAGGATCTCTCTGTATAAAAAATAGTGAGGTCACAGAAATCGTGAAAATAATTCTGTGGCGGGCCTGCGTTTAGGAGACTCCGTTGCACCTACAGCCATGAAATTTTGTCCAAAATTACTTCTAGCCTAGGGGGCTGGCACCAATGGTTTTGTTTTTCATTTGGAATTACAGTATACTCCCGATTATCCGTGCTAATCACCGGGCGGCGTAGCACGGATAATCGAAAATCACGGCTAATCCGAAAAAATATTTTAGGAATATGCAGGCTAACTATTTAAGGGGAAATTAGAAAAAACTAAATACTGACACAAACCAGGTACTTTTCTTCGAAATTTATTGCTTAAAAAAATCGGTGATACATTATTGTTTTCTTTGTTTGTTTAAATTGTTGCGTATGTCCGTACGAATTTTTCTTACTGCAATTATTTCTCCGTAATCGTAACTGCTTTCACTCATGTAATCCAATAAATGTACCACAGATTTTAGAGCAGTAGAATGTGAAATTGTTTAATCTTCATGTTCTTCATCTTCGTTATCATCACTTGCGTTTGATTCAGTAACTAGTTCAATGATATTCTCGTCAGTTTAGACATTGAAATTCAGATTCACATTCGTCGCTTTTAAACCACTTTGCGACATTTTCAGCGTCAACGGATTCGAAACCTTCGATTTCCTTAACTTCCTCAATGATGTTATTGATATTATCGATAACATCATCGAAGCTTTAGAAAAGTGTCATTCCGAAATGATGCACGAATAATCCTCAAACCGGATAATCCGCACACGGATAATCGGGAGTATACTGTATTCCATTACGCATAACTATATTTAATTGTGCAAGCGAAAGATGAATTTTTTCAAGAAAGTTTCGATGAAACCCGGGAGGCTAAAACGGATGAAAGCTATCATGCCAGCTAGACTAAAAGAACATTTTGAGTTTAGAGATGAGGACCATCTTGTCTGATTCTTAATTGCTCTGAGAATTGGCAAATTGTTTGAGAAATTTGGTTGAGCCATATAGATAATAATGGACGAAATGCACTCAATTATTTCAATCAACCTGAAATGATAGTTTTACAGTACAAAAAGATTCTTTTCGTAACGAAATTCATGTACTGTAGTAATAGCTCTTCCACTCAGAATAAAAATTACCATTTAATCAGCATTTGCCTCAACGAACCTAGTTTTTAATGGAAAGCAGATGGCATTTTGTAGTACTATAAAAGGAAAAAATTCACATTTTGGCATTAATGAGACTTTTAAATTATTAGCACAAGAACCATTTTGCATAGGCTACACAGTAATCCATTTATGCAAGATGTTTTCTCCGTTTGCTTGTGCAAAGATTAGGAACTGTAAAAGCACTTGTTTTAGCAATGCTTCATTTATCGTGATTTTCACGTGTCCGTCGCAAGCGCGAAACATTAACCCCTTAACGATCGGATAATTTTCAAGAAAACGGTCATAAGAGTGTCTCTTTTTTTTTATTTAAGAAAATGCTATAAAAATAAGTGTATAAACAACATGTGCAACCAATTTTTCATTTTCAATATTTTTTAGATTGAAATTTTAATGAAATTTGAAATTTTGTGAAAAGTCAACAAGCAAGCCCAAGCAAGCAGCGAAAATTTAAGAAATACGTCTTTTAAACATTAAAAAAGAAATTTATTAATCTTTTGTGTAATATAAGTAAAGATAAGTAAATTTTTCTTGTGTGGTAAATTTCAAAACTTAACAAACAGAGGCCAACGTCACAATCTGTTAAGTTAGTACCAAATTTCCTTTCTTCATCTGCAATTACATTCAAAATGGACTGGTGCTGCCATCTGCTGTATAAAGAGAGAAATAAAATGTATTCCGGTCAAGATAAATGAATTGGTTTGAATAGTTTCGTCGTGTTAATATTGCACACCCCATCAAGGCAATATCACGGGAGCTAGAAATGGAGGTCGAAACCCCAGCACGGCATTTTCACGGGAGCGAGCGGTAAGGGGCAAAGTATCACGAAGCTTTTTTTTTCATCAATACTCCAATTTATTCATATAAAATTCGAGAAATTTTCAGCTCGTAAAATCGCCAATATCTTCATATTCGCGAAAGTTACGGCTTGGAAAAATAATTGACTTTACAATATTTTTCGACTCATCAACAAATGTTATCAATCTTGAAAATTCGCTTCAATCACGATTTAATGAAGTACTAATAGCTATTTTGGAGATACGAAATTATCAGTTTCCTCTCAATTAAAAACTGAACATCGAAACTCGTCTCATATTTATCCGTCATAGGTAAAATGACCTTAGGTTTGATACTAGCAATAAGAAAATGTTGGACGTTTTTCTCGTGCTTTATTTTTGGTGAAAACCAAACAAGCAAGTTTGTATAATAAAGCTAACGTATAGTAGATGACAAAAACACGCGCACAAAAAAAAAAAAAAAAAAAGAAGAAGAAAAAAACAAAAAAGCAGTTACAGCCCGTTACCTATCCACGGCAGTATACATGGCCTATTAAAGATGAGACTTGTCACTATCGGGTACTACTTTAAATGAAAATATCATCAACGTTTTAAACTAGAATATCCAACAGAAATTTTGCATTAAATCTTAACTGAGATGGAAAGAAATTTTGTAGAGAGAATAAATAACAATAATAACAACAACATTTTTGACGCAAAATTATATTCCCCAAAATCTGTCCTCGTGCGGCTCATTTAAGGGGTCGCCTGCTTTAAAATGATCAGTTTTATGAACAAAGTTGTTTTTTATTTTGTTTTATATTTTAAATGCATATATTTTTGGAACTCCAAAAATGTTTAAATTTTGTTTTTACGATAATTAAAAAGAAGTTGGAGTCAATTAAGTACGCCGGAAGTGATGTTTTTAGATTCCCAAAATCTTGAAAAGAGAAAATTTGTAAGGATAGTACACATATTGACAAGTATAGTCAAAGAATTTATAAGCAACTAACCTTGAGAGTTTTAGTCTCAAAAATTATCTAAAACATTGATACGAAAATCTTTAAATGCGTTTTTTGAAAAACTACTTTTTTTTCAATATTTTCAGCTACAACAAATCTCATAACTTGAAAAGTTTTATACCTATTAATCTATTTTTTTTAATCAAATAGCGTGTCACAGATTGCTAGCTATGGTTTGAACTATAATCTAAGATCTACGTCAGTATTTAAAAATGTTACGGATATTTAACCGCGAAAAAATGAGGGTTTTTCAAAAGAAAATCTGTGAAATTCAATAAAATTGCCACATTTTCCTAAATTTTGGGAATGGCTCGAAGCTTTTAGTTCAGAACATAGGTAAGTAATGTAGCAACTAACATTGGAAAGAATTTTTAAACAATGAAATGAGTTTGGAGTGATTGCCGTGAACTGCAAAATTCGCTTAATTTTTACTCAAATTTCCCATTTAAAAAAAAATTATGAGAAAATAATTATTACTTCCTTCTATATCTAATATAGGGAGAAAAGTATTATATTCGTGCAAATTTTCGAATTTCGACGGATTCGAACGTTTTGATGTCCTTTTCGACCATTTTCGGAAAATGTGTCTGTGTGTGTGTGTGTGTGTGTGTGTGTGACCGGTTTTTTGTGGCCGCTCTACAGGAAAAACTGCCGCATGAAACCGAACGAAGTTTGATACAGATATGTGCCTGTATGTGAGCCTGTGTCCATTGGTTTTTGGCGCGAATTCCTCCAAGTGGGGTATAGCAATGGGTCGTTTCTTGAGTTATGCATGCCTGCTATTCCGTTTTAAGTAACAGGTGGAATCAAACAAAACTTAGTCCGTATGTTGTTCTTAGATGTAGAGGCACTGATTCAGTTTTGGTGTCAAAAGCTCAAAAGTGGGATGAGCTATCGGACATTTTTTGTCGTCACTTGTGACTGGTGCATTGCAAGAAATAATCAACAGAATCAAACAAAAACTTATCTATAAGTAACCCTTAGAAGGTACAGGAAATAATTCTATTTTCACTTCAATAGCTGAAAAGGGGGCGGTACAATCGAACGTTCTCTCGTTTTTATTGCAAGTGATATATCTCAAGAAGTAATGCTACGATGAAATTGGGAATAAATGTGAACATCAACCTATACGTAAACAGGCGTCGGTTCCATTTTGGCGCCAATCGCTTCAAGGAGGGGCTGATTTTTTTTTTTTTCACGAATAAAAATAGTTTTATTAATGCAGCAATATGAAAAATAAACCGTAATAGACTGTCGTCTGCGTATATCACGTGAGTTCAATTGTTGGGATGTGATCGGAAATATTATCTCACTGATTTCAAATGTTTAACTGTTGCCATCTTTTGTTTGCTAAAGAATAGAATATTAGTAATTATTTCAAGTAAGGCTCTTAAAACCACTTTCAATTTTCGCTCTCTGCTTTGCTTTTGCCATAAATCGGAAATTGGGACAGTCGTCAAGTTTATGTGCGTAACTTTATTTTTGCTGTGAATATTGCTTTCTCGTCAAGCATGGGGAGGGATGGGAATTCATAAAAAAGATATAGAAGAAATTTTCGTAATGGCCACAACATACTAGTTTTTTTTTCCAACTTTGAATCAATTTTCAGTTTAAAAAAAATATACAGTTTGTCAGCATTTGAATTTTTTTTAAAAAGAAATACTCCGAACGTAAGCAAACCAACAGACATCTTAACACAAGGGCTGCGCGCTCATTCAACATGGCCGGCCGTGAAGGCGGATTGTTTACATCTCATAATACCTCTACCGTGAATAAAAATTTAGCTTTTTTTGTAATCCATTGAGAAAGCAGCTGGTTTTTACATGAAATAATCTGACACATCTCTCAATTAAAATTTTATATCGTTTAAGGTTTAATATCGACACAAAGAGTTCTTAAATAGTAAATTAAATTAAAATGTATGCATATGACACATTAAATATTATATTCCCAATATATATAAATAAGAAAGGAAAATGAAAATTTATTTGTATGGATATGAAGAAAATACTCTTGAAATTTAAATTCTAACGTAAAAGAAAGTACTAAATAAATTTCGCTTACTGTAAATTGTAAAATGAGTTAAGATAAACGGGAAGTGCATATTTTTTATTCATAATCTAATAATCATTTTTCCCGCGAATGATCGGTAGTAGTGATTTTCTTTGATAAAAATGTAAACAAATGAAACAATAATTTAAATTGGAATGAAAAACCTATATTTATACATAGTTCTAACAGTTACAAACAGGGTTGCCAGACGTCCCGGATTTCAAGGGACAGTATTTTGAAAAAGTGTCCCGCGTCCCGGGGAATTTCCATACGGGACGGCAAAAGTCCCGTTTTCTCGCTGATGAAAATATTTTACAGAACGAGACATCATTTTAAGGGAGAAAAAGTGAAATAATAAGCAATAAGAAAATTACGTGGCAGCAAATACCAAAACTGTTTAACTGTTTTCGTTTTGATTTGGTTTGCATGTTTCTTGGTTTGGCGGCAGACCATGAGAAGTCAAATAGTTGCTTCTTCTTTGCTCATTGACTAATGTTGAGAATATATCTGGGGTCTCCGCGGCTCTGTGGTAGAAGCTTCGTGTTCTAAGCCAGAGGTGTGGGTTCGAATCCCGCCCGTGCCCTGGGTGTTATCTCCCCCGCCTGTGTTGTAAATCCTTCCTGTGTATGTCCCGAGGCAACCCGCTTGGCACGCAGTCCTCTATGTATGTGAAGCTGTTTAGCTTCTAAATAAATAAATAATTTTTTTTAAAAAAAGCATATCTCTGAACATGCGTCGGCAATCACAATTAAAACGATTTTTATATATAGATTGGCGACATTTTGTGAAGTTTAATGCTTTGCCGCGAGCAGAGTTCGCTGATATATATCGTGATATACACGATATATATCCTATATTTATTTTGAAAATATCATGATATTTTCTATATTTATTTTTTCAAACTACGACATTTGCGATATAAATATTAAATGTATAAATAGTAATAATATTATTTTTTTATTATAAAAAATATCCAAAAGCAATGTTGTTTATTTACATAACATATTAATTTGTCATTAATATAATGAAAATAATACTGTATTCTTTCGCTCTCTCTCTCTCTATTTTTTTTTTCATAAAATTTCAGGTAATGTTACAATTTTATTTGGTTAGAAAAAATAATGTCTTCCGGATGTGCACTGCCAATGCATATTTTTTATTTCTGAAATATATAAAATACGTAAAAGAATTTAACCGAAGAAAATGAGTAAAGCATCTAATGCTTTAAAGAGTGATTTGAGGAAGCGGGGCCAAGAGCGAGAAGCTCAACCAGTTTTCCCCTACCTAGCGTTGAGGAGAGACGACTAAGGTTTTAAAATCATGCTGCGCTCCAACTTAAGAGAGGCAACATCCCTGAACTTAACCACTTAATTGTGTTAAACCCGAATTCAGAAAATTGAAATTTTGACTTATATTGCAACCATCAGTAAAAAAAAACTGGGAGATAAACCGTTCTATGATTTTTTAGTCGACTTACGTCCTTCTCTCTCATTTAACAAGGTCGAAAATAAACGAACATGTATAGTCCCTTAAATTGTAGAATGAAATAACAAAATAGTACTTTTGGTATCATCACAAATAGTAATAGCTCTCAACCTGACGTTTAGAGACACAGACAGGCATACCCACAGCAATCCGTCGAGCCGGCATGCTTGTTTCGTCCTTTCCGAAATACTTACTTTCACTGCAGCCAATCGTACATGAGTGCTGTTCTAAAATTTTAGGCATGGTTACTTTGCCATTATTCATATTACACGGATGTGGTTTTTATTAGGTATGTTTTTATCTTTTTAAAGTTTCTTAAATTTATTATTTATTTATCTATGCTTTCAATTCATAAAAATGGCATTGAAGTGGTTTTTATTCTATCACTGAAAGTTAATTTGTTAGTTGTATTGATAAAATAATTTATTTTTATTCTTTTAAAAAATGTCAAACGGTAGTTTCATTTTCATTACCGTGAAATTTCTACTCGATTGCTTATTTATTTATTTTATTTATTTTCTTTACTTATTCATTTATTACTAGCAAAAATACCCGGCGTTGCCTGGGTCAGTAATAATTATTAGCAAAAATCGTTACTTGCTTTTGTTTTCTGTTTTAAGTGAAAGAATTTAAAACACATCTTTTTGACGTGATTAAAAATCGAGTTTCTTCCTTACCCATAAAACTAAAATAGCAATAAATATAAAGAACAAAGTGGTATTGATTTAGAAACGAAAGCACTATATTTAAGCATATACAAATTTTAAAAACATGAAATTAATCTTCTCATGTTTAAAAAGATTAATCTGTTGATACTTTTTTTTAACACGGAGTCTAAAACCTTCTCTGTATGGCTAATGAAGTACGAAGTGATTAAAAAAAAGTAGCTGCGCTCGTAATCCCCTTATACTTGCTTTAGTTATTTCGGGAAATTTCAATCATTGTGGCTCTTCGTGCGATTTTACCGAATTTGCGAAAGTCGTTTCGGGGTACCTTCGATGATGCTCCCCCATTCTTTCCTTACTTTGTAAAACGATATGATATTAATTTTCGTTACAGAGATATCGTCGCCAGATGCTGAGATATTTTTGGTCACCATTAAATGGCGCTAAACAGTTTCATCCGAAATGTTACCAAAATAAGTAATAAAATTTGGTGATTGTTTGAAATTGTGCAAAAAGGAATATTAATGGAAGTTTTTGTGCTGTTTATGGATTTGCCTAATTTAGTTGCTGGATTATTTAACACAGTAAAAAAAGTCTTTTGAAAATTCTTTGATTGGCGATATTTTGTTTACATGGTGAAAGCTGAGAAACATTATGACGTAGTCTTCGGCTTCAAAAACAGCAACACTGAAAAAACTGCCAAATGCATCAGCTACGGAAATCTTTCTGCAAAAATTTTGGCGATCTGCTGGTTGTTTGGATAATGAGTAAGTGTTCAATCAGCATAAATAATAATAAAAACCATTAATTACATTAAAGTTCCGTTTAAATGGAAAATCATCAGCCAAATCATGTATTAATTGCCAATCTTGTGCAAAAATCTTACTTCAAGATTTGACTTGAGAAAAGCCTTGAACAATCACGAAAAGCAAAGAAAATCAACAATACAACAATTGTCGCTATCGACAGCGAGTTGAGATGATATACTAAATACTGTATTGAGTTGAGGAAAGCCTTCGAACATGGATCTAAAAAGCTCATAACTCGTTTTTTATTCTACTTAGAAATTTCGAACAGGTGCCATCTTCAGCAGAAAAATCAGAGCTTTCGATGGACATATAATGTAAATATGTGCAAGTATTTTTTCATCCCAATATTAGAGAATTTATACTAAAATTGTGTTTTATTGCCCCCCTAAGGGGGTTTCGCCCCCCATAACGGGACGAAAACTACCCTATGTGTTATTCTGATGCATAAGCTATATTATTGTAAAGTTTCATCAAAATCCGTTCAGTAGTTTTTGCGTGAAAGAGTAACAAACATCCATACATCCATACAGACAAACTTTCGCATATATAATATTAGTAAGATTTTTTTGCCTTGTTGCGTAATATTTTTCTAGTGTACATTTTGAGATGCTTTATTATTTTCTAATAATAAGTTGTTTCTTCAAAACACATTTCCAAAAATTCATAAATTTTGTAGTTAACATAACTGAATTTAAAACTAAAAAAGCATTTTTTCCCCCTGTTTTCATACCAGATTTTAAATTTTCAAATGAATGTTTTTATTTCAGGTAACGGGTTTTAATTTCAGGAAAAGGTTTTTATCAATTTTACAAATTTTTTTAAAATAATTAATAGTAAGCTATATACATATTTACAAATGAGTGGGGGAAAACCCATGGTGAAAAGTGAGGAAACTAGTTGAGGGGGGAGGGGGGAGGGGGTGCCTAACAGTGCTCAGAGAGTTAAATTTAGGATAGCGACAATGGTCGGGATAGGGGTATTTTTCATTCAGGTTGAAGTAGTTGGTTTGGTTGGCGATGGAACAATTTTGGTGATTAGCGAGTTTGCTATAGAATTTGGTAACAGATTTTTTGATATATTTAGTAATAGGTTCAATTCTTAGGTCTTTATGCATAGTTTGGTTTTTTATGTACCAAGGAGCTCCTAGAGCTCTTCTGAGTGTTGAGTTTTGTATGCCCTGCAATGTTTTGATATGTGTTTTGACCGCATAGCCCCAGATTTCACATCCATACATGAATATAGGTCTAATTAGTTGGGTGTAAACAAGTTTTTTATTTATGATAGTTAGATTGCTATGTTTGTTTAGGAAGCGGGAAGAGATGCTGGAGTCTGTCTTTGGTTCTGCCGATGACATTTTTGATGTGTGTGTTGAATCGGAGCCCTCTGTCGAGGATGATTCCAAGATGTTTACTGGTGGGGGAGTATGGAATTTCAGTGTTGTAGATTTTTATTTTAGGGGGTCGTTTGTTGTCCTTTTTGCCTTTTGAAAAGATGATAGCTTTTGTTTTCATGGCATTGATCTGTATACGCCATTTTTTGAACTAGAGTAGGACGTTTTTAATGTGTTTTCGGAGTCTGAACTGGGCATAGATATTACTGTGATCTTTGGAGAGGAGGCAGTTGTCATCGGCAAGTTGGGCAGTGATGATTTGGGGATGTGTGGGAATGTCGGCTGTGTAGATGATGTATAATGTAGGTGAGAGGGTACTGCCCTGGGGGGGCCAGCAATGATGTTGCGTGTAGATGAGAAGGATTGGTTGATTTTAACGTCAAATGTTCTGTCTTTGAGAAAGGAGGCAATGAATGAAATGATATAGGGGGGAAAATTAAGTTTGATTAGTTTATAAATTAGGCCTTTATGCCAAACCCTGTCGAAGGCTTTTTCGATATCCAAAAAAGGGCGATGGTGTTCTGTTGGTTGTTGAATCCGCTAATGATATGATTAGTGGTTCTTAATTGTTGGTGTTGGGTGGCGTGATGCTCTCTGAATCCGTGTTGGTGGTCTGGTATGCAGGAGCCCGGTAGCAGAAACTGCGAGACGCGAGATGTGCGTCGCAGATTTTTCGGAGGCCTGCAGATAATTTTACCAAAGAACAAAAAGAAATAATAAAATAAATAAATTAAAAAAAAATTTAAAAAAAAAAAAAAAAAAAAAAAACGAAATACAACTTGGCAAAGTCGTTTGGAGATCGCTTTTTGACCAATTGCGATGCTTCAGCATTTCATCTAGAAACATAGTCGCCATATTTGGTCATTCACGAAATCGAAGTAGAAAAGTGCGTTAGTTTTTAAAAACAAAGATAAATTGGATGTTTTATTTTTCTGCCAACAAATGAAAATAGCTTAAAATGTGCAGCAAATCGTTTTTTAATTTTTAAAATAATTTTCTTGAGATATGAAGAATTTTATGTGAAAATTTCACCTTACCCTCATTGCTTTGGACGCAAAAGCGCTAAAACTTTTCAACTAAAGTGTAGTCTCATGAGGATTTTTATTTTTAAAATATTTTTTTGCAACAAATTCAGAAATTTATATTTTAATTTTTAGCCTTGACGCCGTATTTAGTCATTCCCAAGATGTTGTTACGCAAGACTCATGAAGTGCCTACGTTTTCGAAAACGGAATTGGATGTTTATTGCAATACAAACTGTTGAAAATTATGCAAAATGTGCTATTTTTTCGGATAATTCTTAATTATTGTCTTTAAAAATTCAAAACTTTTATCTTCAGAATATTATCTTATCTTCATTGCTTTAGAGGCTAATGTGCTAAAAACTGACTATTTCACCTAAATTGTAGTTTTTAAAGGATTTTGAATTTATTATTACTTTTCTGTAACAAATTCAAAAATCTATTTATAACCATGAATTTTTCACGTTGACGCCATGTTTGGTCATTCGCAAGATGGAAATAAACGATACTATATTTTTTTTTTTTTTTTCAAAAATGCGAATTATTATCTGCACAGTTGTATTAATTTGATTCTCATTGATTTGAAGACTTTGCTATTTAAGCTAAATATTTCATCTAAAATGCAGTTTCCTGCCAACTTCTCATCTACTAATTTAAAAAATTTAAAAACCTATTTCAATGCAAAATTTTCATATTAAAATTAATATTTCTTGAATAATTGTTTTTCATAGTGTGTAGAGTTCTATTTATTTTTATGAAAGTAGTGAAAGCTGCTGCCTCCCCCCCCCCTTAATACTTTTAAACTCAGCGACAGTGGTGGCCACTAAGTTTTTCGGGCTTAGCGGCCACTGGCCAGTTGGAAAATTGTCCAAGCCTTGACCTTCACAAAGGACTTTTGTATTTTATGAAAACTTAAAATAAAACTAATAATAATGCTGCAGATTATTTTCAGCTACCCAAAATAGTGACGCAGAGTCGCTAGAAAGTTTCTGCTACTGGGTGCAGGAGGAGGTCTGGATAAAACTTTTAATATGGGAGAGTACAACTCTTTCGAGGATTTTAGAGAGGTGGCATAGGAGGGAGATAGGGCGGTAGTTTTGGGGGAATGTTGGATTGGAATTAGGTTTGAGTATGGCAACAATGTTTGCATGTTTCCGGGGGGTGGGGAAATGTCCTAGTTGTAAGGATTTGTTGATAATTTTGGTGATACAAGTAATGGTGTTAATGGGGAAATGTTTGATGACGTTGTTTGTGATCTTGTCATAGCCGGGAGTTTTCTTATTTGGGAGCTTTTTAATGATATTGATGACTTCTTTTGGGGTGACAATGGGGGGGGGGGGGGCGATGTTGGTGGCGGAAAGGCTGTTTATGTAAAGTCGAATTTCTCTATTGACAGTGGTGATGGTGGGTTCGTGGTAGGCATTTGTATTGTGTGTAAAGTGTTTTTCATAAGTGTCAGCAATAGTGTCAGCTTTGTCTTCGTCTGTATAATTTAGGCCTCTTTCCCTATGAAGGGGGGGGGGAAATGGGTTTTTTATTGCAGAGAGATTTTGTCAATTCATATAGTGAGTTATCATCAGTATTTAGGCTGGCCAAAAAATTGCTCCAGTTATCATTATGAAAGTCCAGAATTAATTTATGGATGGTATGCTTGAGTTGGTTAGCCTCCCGTTTATAGGGGGGTAACCGGTATTTCTGAAATCTTTAAGCAATCTATTTTTGCACTTGATGAGTCTGATGATGTGCCTGGGGAGAGTATAGGGGGGGGGGGGTGTTAATGTTTTTGGTGTGGCTGGAGTCAGTGAGGGCAGTGTGGATAATATTGGTGAGCTGTTTAACTGTGTTGTAGAGGGAAATTTTATCAGTGATGGGGGGGGTTACCAGCAGACGTGGCTCCAAGGGAGGGGCAGGGGGGGGGGGCAATTGCCCCTGTCGGAAACGTCTTGCCCCCCCGTCGGGGAAAATTTTGTATTTCGTCGGGGAATCTGTTTGCTTTGGCGTTTATCGTAAATGAAATTTTTTTTTCCTCGGATATGAACTCGAAAAACATTAGTAGAAAAAAGTAGAAGTATCTTAAATATTAAAAAAAAGGAAACAAAAAGTAAATTCCCTTCGGGGCCACCCACCTTGACACCCGCAATTTAGCCCGAGTCCGTAAGTCCCCTTTTAACGTCGCCCAGATGGTGACAAAATAAGGGATAGCTATTGCTGCGGGGAAATGGTGTGTTTTCATCCTTTAAATTTCTGTTTATCGATGAGCTGGTTTCGACACCTCAGGGTGTCGACTTAGACTAATAAAAGAGTACAATCCCCCCCCCCCCCCCACCCCCTTGACTATCCACGTCCCTGCCGAATGTAGTGGTGATTTCCGGTCAGACCTAAGGTGTCGTCATCTGGTTATCGGGTTACGCGACAAATACGTACCGAATGACAACAGCCAGGACGAGCTAAAGAGACGGGGGAGGGGGGGGGAGCATCGGAGGAAAAAACATGCTTCGGAGATTTTTCCTTTTCTATTACATTCGCTAAACAGCTCTTCAGCATGTCAAGTGTCCAGACACACTGTTGATGCGTTTTAAAATACTTCTCTGGGTAAATAACTGCAATATTATCTTTTATTTTCACTCTGAAGTTACAAGTAAGTTATTACTATAGTTATTTACAATTTTTCTGATTATTGTTGGATTATTCTACAACAAAACATATCGATGAGTAAACGAACCTTACCTCATACAAGGAAGTGTACTAAAGTAGATTTAATTTTTTAGTGTAATGATGTCTTGTCGGCAACGGCTAAACGCAAGAAAAAAATTCTTTTGACTAATGTAATAAAAGCAAATACATGTTTAACATTTTAAATACATGTTTCCCAAAAACTTATATTGATCTTGTTTGTAGGCTGCATACTAGGGGATCAGGGGATCATACTAGGGGGCTGCATACTAGGGGGGCATAATAGTTTTGCTGGGAATGAAGAAGAAATGAGAATGATTTACTAAACATCGGGTTTGGCACAACTAAACAATCATTGGATTATTAAGCGTCGGGTTGGTATTGCTTCGGGTTTGGGTTCTTTTTGAGAAAAATGTCTGGAGGAGGGGGAGGGGCGAACCTTTTGGAAAAGGCCAAATTAAATAAATAAATAAATCATGTGTTAAAGGCAATTGAAAATATACGTTTTGCTTCCAAATTTCATTTTTTCAGATGTTATCATGTAGTCGAAACTCATGTTTCTAACTTTAAGTAAAGCCTGCAATAAGCTGCGCTTAGCCCATACGGCTGTAATTATTTGATTGGACCAGGTCTAACTCAAAAGTCAACACTACTCCTTCGAGATCGATCAAACCAACTTACGGACTGGTACCAGGGTCAGTCTTGTTCAAGTTTTTTTTTTTTGCAAGTTATGTTCTATTTTTTTAAAATATGCTTTTTTTCAAGCGCTAAAATAGTGTAAAAAAGCAGTGCTGCGGAGTCGAAGTCGGACTGATTTTGGAGAGAAGGAGTCTGAATCGGAATGTGTTGGTTAATAATGACAAGAGTCAGAGTTGGAGTCATTTTCACTCAATGCCCGTAACACTGCCAGTGATTGCTGGGTCGGAGTGAGAGTTGGAATCGAACTGATGTTAGGGTAAAGGAGTCGGAGTTGAATGCTCTAAAATTTTTGAAGCTGGAGTCGACCATTTTCCCTCCGACTCCGTAAATCTGCAAAAAAGATTCATGTATGGACATTTTGGGGTAAGACTTAGAATTTACACTTTTTTCTCTTGGTCCGGAAAGTGAGTGCAAATTTAAAATTTGAAAATATGACAGATTTCAACTGACATGATCAATAAAAAGTTTGAAACTAATGGTTATGCATTTTCGAATTATGAAAAGTGCTTCAAAAAATTTTAAAAATGAAAAAAGGTAAGTATATAATAAATTTTTAAAAAAAAGAAAAAAACCTTACACAAGATAAATTGGTGCAATTAATGTTGATCACTTTGATACTTAATAAATTTGTTTATTGCGTAATATCGTCGGCACCATGCTGAACTGACGAATCTGAAAATTGGCTCTGTTCAGGAGAGCCAAAACAAAATTTTGTCCATTAGACGCGTTTAGTTATTTTCAATGTTTTAATTTTTACTTTCTTCTATATCTAATATATAGAAGAAAGTATTGGATTCGTGCAAATTTTCGAATTTCGAATTTTGACGGATTCGAACGTTTTGAGGTGTGCTGAGTCCATTTCGACTATTTTTGGAAAATGTCTGTCTGTGTGTGTGTGTTTGTGTGTGTGTGTGTCACGTCTGTGTGTGACCAGTTTTTTGTGGCCGCTCTACAGCAAAAACTACCGCATGAAATCGAACGAAATTTGGTACACATATGTTCCCCTATGTGAACTTGTGCAGATTGGTTTTTGGCGCGAATTGCTCCAAGGGGGGTGGAGCAATGGGACGTTTTTTGAGTTACGCGTGCTTGCTATTCCTCAGGAAGTAACTGGCGGAATCAAACAAAATTTGGTCCACATGTTGCCCCTAACAGGAGCAGGTGTTGATTTAATTTTGGTGTTAATAGTTCAAACGAGGGTTGAGTTATAGAATGTTTTTTGTCGTCAATTGTGACTGCTGTATCTCAAGAAATAACGAACGGAATCAAACAAAAATTTTTTGACAAGTAGCCGTTAGTGGGTATATGAGCTAATTTTATTTTGGTGTCAACAGCTGAAAAGGGGGGGGGGGCGAAATCGCCCGTTCTTTTTTTCCATTGGGAGTGCCCTATCTCAAGAAGTAATGCTACGTTCTGGTTGAAATTTGGAATATATGTGAATCCATACGTAAACAGGCTTTGGTTCAATTTTGACTCCAATCGCTCCGAGAGGTGTTGATTCTTTTTTTTTTTTTTTTTTGCGAATAAAAATAGCTTTATTAATGCAACAATAAGAAAGATAAATCGTAATAGATTGTCGTCTGCGTATTTCTCGTGATTTTAATTGTATGGAAATGATCGGAAATATTATCTCAATGATTTAAAATTTTTAACTGTTACCATCTTATGTTTGTTAATAAATAAAATATTTGTAATTAATTCAAGCAAAGCTTTTAAAATAACTTTCAATATTCGCTCCTTGCTTTGCTTTTACAATAATTCAGACATTGGGATGGTCGTCAAGTTTTTGCATGTGTAATTTTGTTTTTGTTAGGAATATTGCTTCCTCGTCAAGCATGGGGAGGGATCAGAAAAAGGAAAAATATAGAAGAAAGTTTCGTAATGGCCACAACATACTAGTTATAGATAACTTTAAATGTAAAATTTATTGTTGGAAGTAGTAATAGCCTTTTTTTTTCAGTACTGCGGCAAACCATTCAATTTAAAAAACGAGATTCGCGATTTTTCACCTTCGTTTGTTTATTAAGTTTAGCATGGTGCTGACCATTCGGAACTCCAGCGCTCGAATACGCTACCTTGCGGTGTTTTACAAAACTGCCGATGAAACTAAAACATTGCCACGTTGCGTTCCACGTGTGTCTGTTGACGTAAACACAGGCAGTTTGTTCTGAGTATTTATTAACGCAATCGATGTGTCTTAGTTTGCTTTCAGCTACAGAAATTAATTCGTCCCTTAGTAGTATTCTCGAGCTTCTCAAAATAATGTTAGCTTTCCTTATTTCCTTCTAAAATATGAGTTGATTGAAAATGGTGAAAGCGAAAACTGGATTAACAAACTTGAATAACGTTATACAAGGTAAAAATTTTTATTGTTTTGTATGAATTTGTAAGAATATGAGTTTTTTTAATCTTAAATTAATTTAACTAACTCTTTTACAGCAGCATTTAGTTGAAATGGACGGTATGCAAAATATTTTCTTGAATATATTATCGTAGAACAAAATGAAAAATGTTTCACAGAGAAAGAATTTACTTTATTCCTTTTATTCTCAGCTGAAAGGTTTCGCCAAATTTGTTTAGGGTTAAAGTTTTAGTATTGTGCGAGCAAAGTAGCCTTCGCGAGATTTCGCGTTTTTAGTTAAACCATTTTTAATTTTTATCATGAGTGGAATAAAATGGTAGTAAGATTACAGAATTCGATAAGTAAAAAGAAATAATGGTCAATCAACTGAAAAGAAAACTACCACCATATATCCGTAAGAATTCTGTAGATGATTTGCATAACTTGACATAATTGAATCGTAACTCAGAAATTAGAAAAATCGAAACAGAAAAATTTTAAATTAACCGATTCGGGAATTCGAGAGAAATAACTCAGCAATAAATGCAAAACAATAAGCGCTAGCCAAGCAAGGCAAAGAAGTATCATCTTCTTTCGATAATAATTTGTAATGTCATATTGAATTTTCTAGCATTAATTGTTGTTCTTGTCAGGAGACAACTATTATTTAGTTTCATCAAGAATTGATAAATATCGAATTCAACATCGTGGAAATAGCTGCTTAGAACTACGAACTACGTAGTTTGCATTAATCTTTGACGTTTAGTAATGCTTCTTGAATTCTCATTTCTTTCTACGTGGGCCAGAATATCCACAAGACTTTGAAATTTAATTTAAAAAGAATAAAGCTAAAAATATCATACATACGAACAAAAATCACAACACTTTTAGCATTTTCTTCGCTACCACGTGCGTTTGTTTTAGTTTTTAAGTCGGCCATTAGACAGTGACTGCAGTGCCTCCTATAGTTCGTTGGAGTTGCGAATACTATTAAGTTTCAGTTTTTATTTATTTATTTATTTATTTATTTATTTTTTTTTTTTTTTTTGATTACACAGCACACACACATTACTTTCGTTTTGTGCATTCAAAACTTAGAACCAAGACTGAGAAGTTGCAGTCGGACTGATTTTGAGGTAAAGAAGTCGGAGTCAGGAGTCGAAAGTCTAAAAGTTCAAGAGTCGGGGTCGATCACTTTCCCTTAAAATCTGCAACCCTGCCTGTTCTTGTGGAATCGGAGTCGAAGGCTCTAAAATTCCCGAAGTCGGAGTCGGTCATTTTTCTTCCGACTCCGCAGTCCTGCTTAGAACTACTGGTGTGACTATTCATTTGTATAATTTGAATCTCGCTTACTACACTTTAACTTTTATTTTCTATTTCAAACATGCTTCGGCGGCCCATACATTTAATTCCAAATATTCTGTGATTTGCAGGATGATATTTTTAAAAATCTAGGAATGAAATATGTTGGCGGCCCCTATGAAACTATCATGATTATTTATATGATCAAAAGAAAGAAAGGAAGGAAAAATCACGGATTTATTTTTATACTATTTAATTGCAAAATTTAATGCGGCCCACCGGGCAAATGCCCGGCTGCCCGCCGGTTCCATCCACCACCAGCTAGGCCTAATCGATGTAGACCTTTTATTACCATAGAAAATAATTAAAATCCGTAAAAATTTGCACCTTTTCTAATTTTTTTAGCGCAAAATTTTTATTCGTTTCCAGCTTCTAATTGTTATCAAATAAAATACTTGCAATTGGTTTTAGCAAGCAAGGCTCTTCAAAAGATATTCATTTTTTTCTCTTGATTCTGCTTTTGCAATAGTAAAACTTAGTAGTTGTGATTGCATTCCCTTTTTCGTGCTTTCCCAAGTTATCTCGGAAAAATAAAATAATGAAAGAAAATATAAATAAGTTTAATTTTATACATGCTCTGACTCGCGAGGTTCATCTGTACATAATATAAAATGAAGTCTCTAAAAAGCGTCTGTGTGTTTGAACTCGCAAAACTCAAGAACTACCCGGCCGATTTCGCTGAAATTTTCACAATTTGTTCTTTTAAGTCCTGAAAAGGTTTGCAGACCAGTTCGAAAAAAATTCGATGAATAGTTCTTTTTTTTTTTTCAATTTAGGCCCAATTTTCACATAAATTCCCGAATATTGGGGTGAAAAATTACTTGCATATATTAATATTACATATCGTTGGAAAGGGTAAAATTTTCCGCGTTCTACGCAATTTGTTTCAATGCTCTAACTTAGTTACGGCGGGAGTTATTAGCGTTTTTACTTCGAATTCTTTTAAGCTTAGCTGAAATTAGGCACTATTTCCTTCATTAAATCTATCAATAAAAAGTGAAGGAATTGTCCCACAGTTTTCTTTTTGACACCATTGGAAAAAGCGACATTTTCACTCCAGATCTAACACGACCTATGATCGAAAGTTTAACACTCTATCTGCATTAGAAAAAAGTTACAAGCGAATTAAATGAAGTTCAAAAATCTGTTCTCTATTCAAGTTTTTAACCATTTTATCTTGCGTTTCCACGGTAACGCTTTTTGAATCCATATTTTATTTCCATCTTTCTCATTTTCAATTCTTAAACTTATTTTATTTTGTGTTTCCATGGTTACGTTTTTTAAATCCTTCTTTCTCATTTTATTTTAATTTCTGTCAAGTATTTTAATATCTGTCGTCATTGTTAGGGGGGGGGGGATTTTGTATGATGTTTTTTTTCTTTTATTTATGCTTGATTGTTGAATATACGTCACTTGACACAATATTTGTTTTCAAAGTAGACCGGTTAAAGCCAGGCAAGTCTTAATATAAAGCTAGGCATCGGGCTCAAGTTTCTTTTGAATTTCTTAACTTAATATTAGTTACTGTTCTTCTGCTTACTTATGATGTGGATTTCTCTGCTCCCCAATAAATATGTTGAGCTAGTGGATGAGCACCGCTATACTCTTGAGCCGTAGAGTTTCCACCACGTAAATTTGTGTGTTTATAAGGTTTGATTACGGAAGAAGGAGGGGGGAGGAACACTGAATATCTTAATTGGTCATTAACTCCATCACCCTAACGTTACCAAACATGACCTACAATTTTGTTTCTTTAATTTTGAAACTTTTTCGCTTGTGCACCTCGACTCTCACTCCCTACAAAATACCATTACAGATCGACTAAAATCTCGTTTATTGGACTTCAATTTCTTAAAATTATTTGGAGGTGAGCATCCAACCCTTGTCTTCATGAAATCACTGAAGATCAACTACAATTGCGTTTTCAGAGCTACAATTTCGAAAATTTTCCGGGGGAGAACCCCCGGACCCCCCTCATTTCTGTTAGTGCAACATTACATTCACAACTACATTAATGTTTTTAAGTTTCTTTCACTGCATAAACTCTATAGAGCACACATTTTTAATGATTTTACATCATATTCAGATTTTTCGTCAAATTCTGATTCTTAGACTGTTTTAGTTTATTGACCTCGCGATGAACCCGCTTACAAATGCCTAGTTTCATGTTTTTAATTTTAAATTTAATTTTATTTTCTTAATTATTTTATTTTATCTATATTAAAATTTTTATTTTTTGCTTTTAATTTTTATGGGGAATTCGTGTTGTTAGACGCCAAGAATGATTAGTTTCTTTATAACCTAAATTGGAGGGGGGGAATCTTGCAAACTAAAATTTGACTATGCCCCCCCTGTCGGGCAAGTTTGCCCCTCCGTCGGGGATTTCCTAGCGCCACCACTGGTTACCAGGGACATTTTTGTGTAGGAGGTGAGTAGAGGGAAAAGGACAGTTCTGCCGCAGGCGGCTCTGCGGCTCATAGCCGCCTCCCACTCCCCCTCTGACCTTGGGGATGACCTTGGGCTGTCCCTCCACCCCCTGCCGACCCCCCTCCACCTCCTCCCGACCTTGGGATTGACCTTGGGGTTGCGCCTCGAACTTGAAGAAGGTGACGAGGGTTTTTTCCCGTGATTTCGCCCTTCCTCGTTTTCGCTCGCGTTTTTACCGTGAAAGGTTACGAATAGTTTTCGCGCGTTTTTGAATAGTTTTCGCGCGTTTTTGAATACTTTTTTTTTCTAGTCATAGAAGACTAGGAGGTTTTTCACTTTTTGAATGGCAACGTCAAAGTTTTTGGTTGTTATGACAACCAGAGTTTTTTAGTTTTCAGTTGGCAACACTTGTTGCTATGCTTTAACTTATGCGGTGTTTAACGTTCATGGCGCCATCTATTGAGAGGTTTATTTTTATTTTTTTTATTTCTACGAATTTAATTATTTTTATTTTACAGAGTGTCGGGAATCGAACACCCAAACTTTGAGTTAGCAAAAACGTATGCTAACCACTATGCTATATTTTTCATTACTCTTTCAGTCTTAATGTGAATCTGTACCATGACAACGAATATTACAATTAAATTAATTTTAAAACCATCAGTTAATTCACTCTTTAGTACTAATCATGGCATATCATTAACTGTATTTCAGCTCATAATTGAAACTATCATCATTATTATTATTTTTCATAATAACAAAGTTTTCACTTAAGTAAAGATTTATTTAAATACAACCCATTCGAGATTTTAGATTTGGTTCAATGCTTTGTGGACTTGAAATATATTTTAAACTTTGATTTTCTTTTTCATGCATTTCAAACTTTATCATTTTTATTTTTTCTAACTTGTTAAATTTTCTTAACTAATTTCTTTTTTCTTTGTCAAATTGACAAATAATTTTTCTAACTTGTAAAAATTTCGAAGAAATAATTTTCTTAACTAATTTTTTTGACTTTCATACAACAAAATATTTTTTCTTACTTGTTAAATTTTCGAAGAAATAATTAACTTAAATATTCTTTCACACATTTTGAACTTTAACGTTTTTTCCTGTCATTTAGCACTTTGATTTTTTTTTTCACTATTTTAGCGTTTTTCAATTATTTTCAGTCTTTAACTATTTTCTTAACTTTTTAGTCTTTAACTAATTTCAAACATTTCAGACTTAGATTTTTTTTTTCGTGATTTCGATTTTTTTTTAGTATATTTTAGAGTTTGATCATTTTCTCGCTTGTTTTTACTTTATCGTTTTTTTCCGATATTTTTAAACTTAGAAATTTTTCACAAGTAGTGACAGGAATCGAACCTTCAAATTTTTCAAAACGTTATCATGTCTTCAATTTTTGCAATCATGTCAAACTTGCAATCAATTTACTCGTAGTAGTAATTAACACTTATCATTAACAAATTTTCTCAGATTTTAAAAAATCAACTTAATTAATTTTTTCCAGTAAGCAAATTGCGCACTCAAGTTACATTCCAACACTGCATATACGTTTCAAGAGTTTCATTGAATTTATCACATTCCATTTAATTAACTCTAATAATTACTTTTTCATTAATACTTAACTTAATCATTTTATCATAGATTTATTCCAGTTACAAAATTATGCTTAAAAGTTATTTATTTTTTCTTAGCACAAGAGATTTTAACATGTTCCTACTAAAATGCTTTTCACTCTAGTTTGAGTTTACTAAAATAGCAACTCATTTACGATTTAGATTCATTTAATCGTCTTTGATTCTTTTTCATTATTATTATTTTACATTATCACATACGTTATTATTTTTATACATTTATCCATTTAATTTTCCAAAATCTACAATCAATTTACTCTTCGTATTAATTAACACTTATCACTATCAAATATTTTCATGAATTTTAAAAATTATCTTCTTAAATAATTTTTTACTGTAACCAAATTTCCCACTCAAGTTATATTTTATCACTACATATGCTTTTCATGAGTTTCATTTAATTTATCGCATTTCATTTAATTAACTCTAATAATTATTTTTTATCATCGATATTTAAGTTAATCATATTTTCCTTTATTTTTTTTTTTCATGCAAACACTCTTGATGGAATAAAACAAAATTTTCAACTTTCATGAATTAAATCCCCTCTGACTATTTTATTTTACTTTACCATACTTTACTATTTTACTTACTGCGTTTTACTATTTATCATTCATTACAGCTTTTCCAAAAGATTACTTTACAACCAACTAATTTCATTAACAGAATTTTCATTACAATTTATAAATTTCACTTTTATTTAATTATTTTTACCTACGCTAAAATAAAACACATCACATAAAAATGTTAAACATCAATGAAGTACCCAAGAAATGTTAAAATTATAAGTCGAGTATCAAAACTTCATGTCAGCAAATTTTAAAAATAGATTTACCGAAAAATAACTTCTACTGAAATTCATTTCAAAACTTGGAATCAATTTACTCTTAGCATTAATAAACACTTATCATTAAGAAATTTTCATGGATTTTAAAAATCAACTTATTTAATTTTTTCCAGTAAGCAAATTTCGCACTCAAGTTACATTTTATCACTACATATGCTTTTCAAGAGTTTTATTGAATTTATCACATTTTATTTAATTATTTTTTGATTAGTATTAAACTTAGTCATTTTATCGCTTAGTATATAACTTAATCATTTTCTTGCTTGTTTTTACTTTATCGGTTTTTTTTCCCGTTATTTTTAAACTTAGAAATTTTTCACAATTAGTAACAGGAATCGAACCCACAAATTTTTCGAAACATTATCAGGTCTACAATTTTCATCCAACTAATTTATTTTAAAAACTTGCAATCAATTTACTCTTAGTAGTAATTAACACTTATCATTAATAAATTTTCACGATTTTAAAAAAATCAACTTATTTAATTTTTTTCCAGTAAGCAAATTTCGCACTCAAGTTACATTTCATCACTTTATATGCTTTTCAAGAGTTTCATTTAATTTATCACATTTTATTTAATCAACTCTATTAATTATTTTTTGATTAGTATTTAACTTAGTCATTTTATCGCATAGTGTTTTACTTTATTATTATTATTATTATTATTTTTTCATACAAGCACTCTTGTTAGAATAAAACAAAATTTTCAACCTTCATGAATTAGAATCACTTTGGCTATTTCATTTTCCCAATAATATTTTACTTTAACAACTAATTTCTTTAACAAAATCGATATCATTTTTTTTTTAGTCTTTATCCTTTTCGAACGATACATTCAAATGGACAGCTATACGTTAAATTAAGAAACTTAATCTAAATTTTGACAAATTAAGTTATAGCTAAATACTGACTAAAATTAAGTACAAAAGACTAACCTTTTTGGGGTGAAATCCCTCAAGTACCAGCTATCGCGAAGTTATTTAAAAACAGTGAATGAAATTGTAATAAGTGGATTGTTAATTATAACTCAATCTCACAAAATTACAATTACACGCATGTTTTATTTGAAATCGCTGCATACGGCTGGCTGCCCATCGTCGATTTGCAGAACGCATGCCGTGATATCGCAAATCAACTCGGCTGTTGAAAAAACTACCGTAATCCTACAGCACTTCGGATCGTCCACACACACACCGAGGCGAATTGAGAAAATGACTTTATCAATATTGCTATCTACCCCTTTACCGATAACAGATAACAAACCCCACGTGCTAGTATTATTCACCACCTGGCCTACGTCTTTCAAGTGATGTCACTGTTTCTGACCAATTAAAATTAGTTCACATTTCTCAAATATCAAGCACATAGATCGACAATAGCCTGATGTCAGGTTTTCCAAACAAAATTTTAGATTTTAATTCGTAGTTTCGAATTAATTTCTTTTTCATTTCAAACTTATAAAAAAAATTTAAAGCTTGTAAGAATATTTCTTTCAAAAACAGATTTTTGATTCAAAACAGTATTTTTTCAAACTTGTAATATTTTTCTACTTAGAAAATGAAATCAAAAATTTTTGTTTTCTTTAATCATATAAAATGTTTTTAAGAAATAATTTCTCAAACTTGTAATATTTTTCCACTAATTAAAAAAATCAATTTTTTTTCAATCATATAAAAATAAATTTTTAATCTTACAACAATAAATTTTTCCGCAAAAATATTTTTTTCAAATCAAAATAATAATAATAATAATATTTTTGTAACATATTATTTTTTTTTTCTTTTCAATCTTTTTTTTTTTTTTCGCAAAACTATTTTCTTTTTTTTTTTTTCAAAAATTTTCAAACTTACAAAATAAAATTTTTTCAACTGAATCTTTAAACGAAATGCTTTAATTAAATTTAAAACTCAATATCACTTTACTCTTAGTATTAATAACCAATAGCACTTAACCATTTACTCTTTGCACTCTAAGTATTAATTAACACACATGCATTAGAAATAATAATAATAATGTTTAAGATACTTACAAATCATTCACTCAAGCTTTCAAATATCCATCTAGCATGTTATTGTTCATTCGTGTGTGGGAACTTGTAATAAAACTTTACACATCAACCGAAATTATAAGCGAAAATATCACATTTTTAGCACTTAATATAATCCTACAATTAACAAATTGGTTTTAACTTTGAATTTAAGAAAAATAAAAACTATTACACACTTAGTAACATATCTATCGATGTATATTATTTCATGACAAATCACAAATAGGTGAGGATCTTTTATCGATCATGTGACCAACTAAGTGAAGAAAGAGCGTTCTTATCTCATATGAGAATTTATAAGTCTTTAATATTTCTCTTTAATGTAAGTGTATTGATACGTACGAGTTTGTGTATGTGAATATAACTGTGTATTGTTTTCAAACCATTGACATGTTTAAGCTTTACGGTTCTAATTTTGACTTTCCACTTAGCATTAGTGTAAGTCCTTCGCATGTATTAAACTATAGATATATTACAAAAATTATATTTTCATTCAGTCTTAATTACAAAACCATACAATAAGATGAAGACAACACCGATAGTATAAAGATTACTTACAATAAAGTGCATATAAAAAATATATGTAAGAGTGATTTCAAAGTATAATCCATCAACCATATTCAACAACTCAATTAAGGTTAAGGTGATAAGGATAGGATTTGTTTGATTGTTGTTGAGACTATTGAGGGGGGCATTGATGGGAGTTGGATTTGGTGGTTGGGAGTTATGTGTTGGGGCTATGTGGGGGGGGGGGCGAGTGAACCATGGGTTGTGAGTTGGGGGGTTGAAGGTTCTGCGTTGGGTATTACTAGGGATGTTGGTGGTTGGAAGAAAGGGGTTGGTAGAGGGGTTAATTCTGGGACGTTTAGGACAACCCGAAAAATTGGATGTGTTGGCACCGCCACATAAGCAACATCTAGCGGGGGTGGTAAGGGGCTTCTGGCATTCATGTGTGAGATGCTGCCCGGAGCATTTTAAGCATCTAGGGGGGTGTGAGCAAAAGTTTGAATGGTGAAAGAATCTTTGACATTTGTAGCATTGGGGCAAATTTTTTCTTTTTATGGGTTCTATGGTTACGTTAAGGTGACCTAGGTTGGTGATTTCCCAAATTTTAAGGTGGGCTGCAGTTTTTTTGCATTGTACTAAGAATAAGGGGGTGGGGATTTGATTTTTACCTTGCTTCATTTGGGTGATGTAATCCGGGTTGATATTTTGTTTAATTAACTCCTCAGAAATGGTGGCAGCTGATGTGTCAAGGGGAGACCCCTTATGACAGCTTTGATAAGTTTTTCTTCAGGGAAGGGAAATGTGTGATTTTCAATATTGTTTTCATCTATATAATTTTTAATTATCCTATATGCTTCAATTGTGGAGGGAGAGGATCGTAAGGTTGTTTTTTCCTTTTAGAGTTCCATCAATTTTTTGAGCGGTAATTTGACTGAGCCGATTTAGAAAAACAGGGGGGTCTTGGATATTATTGATTACGATATGGGAGATTTTAACAGGGATGTTTGAGTTGTTAGGGGGTCCAATATTGCTGGCCTCGTTGGGTTGAGGCTGTGTGATGGGGTAGGGGTTTGCGGAATACCTGTTTCTAATGGGGGGAAGTGGAGCACTAGGCTGAAATGGTTGTGGAAGTGGAGTCGAGTTATTGTTGTCTTCATTGTAGGCCTGTGGCGAATTGAAAAGCTTCTGAAGGATACGTTCAGATTCGTTTTCAATATGCAGTTGAGAATTTGAAGGACTGAAGTACTCATTTGGTTTATTAACATTATGTTGAGGTCCATTGATTGAATTTTGTTGAGTGGAACCCTCAATATGCAAAGCAGGATTTTCGATAACATTAGAGTTGGTGGGGGCCTGAGTGATATTATTTTGGTTAGCCGTATCATACGTAGTTTCAAAGTTATTAAGTGGTGGTAGGTCAAGGTCGTGATCAATACTATCACTAAGTGCGTCATCAGCACGGAGGTATTACGTCGTTATCTCGGACGGAGGTTTCTCCGTCCGAGATACTTCTATGTCTCTTTTCTCTGGCGTTTGGCACTTGACCGGTAGGTCCAGAAGTGGTTTGATTTGCATTGTTTGCATTCCTATCAGCAATCATTTGATTAAGTTGCTCCTGTAAATTTTGGAATCTATCATGTAAATTTGCAATTTTAATTTCAGATTCGTATTTAGCCTCCTGTGTTTTGAGATCACCATATCTAAAGATGGCATTTTCCTTGACATGCATGATATCTATGTATATTAATTTATCAGTTTCATTAATTAAGTGGAACTTTTTGAGGTTTTCTCTAGTTATCCTATTCACATTTTACCTATGAGTTTAAATAATGCCTGAGAAGTTTTAGCGTTAGCAATAAGTTTTCTGATTTTTTCAATATTGAAATTTTCAGGAAGGGACAGTGAATCTTCGGGTGAATGAGCGAAAACATCACTTACCGAATAATTGTCGAGGTCCGGGAATTCAGGAGTATCCATTTCGAGTCCGGGGTCGTCAACAGTGGTGAAGAATTTGCTGCTTTCCATCTGGAATAGCCGTTGGAGAGCGGGCCGAAGGCGCTTATAGTAGACTGCCGGCGCCCCGAGGGGGACGTCCGAAGTACCGGTGGTGAGCCACGAGCAGGTTGGGAGAGAAGCAGGAAGGTCGACGGGGAGAGCGGGAGAAAAAACCGGTCCCCTGCACAATAGACAATCCTTCGCCGGAGAGGTGTAGGAGAACCTGCTCCGACGGGTTTCCAAGGAGCTTCGGGAATGTATGTGAAAATTGGTCCTTAAATAGAGGCGTTCCTTCTTCGGAGGTAGATGGATTCATGCAGGATGTGTAAACTCAGCATAATTTCATAATAAACGTAAACTAATAGCGGTTGCGATAACATATTGAAAGCGTTTCTTTACTGTATACTAAACAAAATGTTTTTCAAACTGGAAAAAAAAAATTAAATTGTATCAACAATTTTGTAGTATCAACGTTTTGTAACTGATTTTCATCAATTACAATTTTGAATTGATGTGTTTCATTTAAAAGCACTATGATGTAGTTTTCTACATTTTTTTGATTTATTGTCTTACGAACCGCAGCGCCATCTATTGGAAAATTCTGGAAATAAAGTTTGGAATTCTGGGGGACAAAACCTACGGCCCACCATTTGAAGTTTCAGCATGAATTATTTCTTTAATCATTAACCGTTTTCCTGTTATACATTTTTGTAAAGCAGTCAGTCTATTTCAGGACAGCCTGTATTTACTATGTGTGTCATCATTTGATGATTAGGATGTTTGAAATCGGGAGGATAGAGCATAACAATGTGATTGTTAACATCAAAAGTCATTGTTCGCTTTTTTTTTGCAATTCGAAGAAAACTTGTGCAATCAGTGCAGTGACGCAGCTAGGCGGAGGATTTGAGATGACCCCCCCCCCCCACCTATCAGAACCCTTGGTTTTAAGACATACTGCCAATTCTAACACCGCACACTTTCTTCGATTATACATTTCAAGTGGCCTCTGGGCCATGAACAGTGAAAAAATCAGTTTTGGCACACGTGCCACAAATTCCAATGAAAATTTTTATTAAAGTAATTCATGCATGAGTGAATACAATGTATGGAAGTTTTAAAACTCTCTGTTACTTCGTTCCTGACATTAAAAATGGATGCTTACGCTAAGCCTACATTTTCTGAGTTCATGGCAGCCAGTTTGCGACTCAATAGCTCCTTAAGATATGAACATACATTTAAAAAATAAATCTTTTTTACATTTTCTAGAAAAATCTCCATTAGTAAAGATGGGGGGAAAAGCTTTTATTAAATCTTAGACATTAATAAATATTAAAATCTTTTCAATATCTTCAATTTGATTGAAAAACAATAGAAAAATATATACAGTGGGAAAAACTTTTTATGGCTAACTGCCTGGTTTCTCTGTTGCTTCGCTCCATTAAAAATTGATGCTTTCGCTAAGCCTAAATTTTCAGAGTTCATGGCAGCCAGTTTGCGACTCAATAACTACGTAAAAGATATGAACATACATTAAAAAAAAAGAAAAAATTATTTGAATTTCGTCATCTTGAATTCAAATTATGTTTTTCGCAATCACGAGTGTGTGTTCGTATGTGTGTAGGGGGGGGGGGGGTATGTGTATGTGTGTAGGCATGTGTGTTTGTGTCTGTGTGCAGTCATGAGTGTGTGGGTAGTTGTGTGTATGAATGTTTGCGTGCGTGGGGGAGGGGTATGTGTATGTGTGTGTGTGTGTAAGCATATGTGTTTGTGTCTGTGTGCAGGCATGAATGTGTGGGCAGTTATGTGTATGTGTAGGTGTCTGTATGCATGCGTGTGTGTATCTGTTTGTGTATGTGTGTAGGGGTATGTGTGTATGGTGGTATTTGTGTATGTGTGTGCATGTGTTTGTGTGTGCATGAGTGTTGGTGCGTGTATGTATGCGTGTGATTGTAGGATATGGACGCAACCTGGAGACGGTTTTCGCTAGAGGAACAGCATCGCGAGGCCGGCCGACGCGACGGGTGGTGCTGGCAAAGGGTGGCGCTGCGCCGGTGGGAAAAATGATAGCACGTCAAAAACAGTCAAATGAAAGCAATAAGCAATCGTGATTGTTCAAAAAAAAAAAAAATATTTTTCTAGAAAAATCTCCATGAGGAAAGATGGGGGAGCAAAATGAAGGCAGCTTTTATTAAATCTTAGACATTAATAATAATCTTGTCAATACCTTCAACTTGGTTGTCAACCTATTTCTTTTGATTGAAAAACAACAGAAAAATATATACAGTGGGGAAAACTTTTTATGGCTAACTGCCTGATTTAATTCAGCAATTGGTATCAAATTTCGTAATAATAATGAAATCGTATTTTAAAAAACTAAAATTTTTCGAAGTCTTCATCTCCCCTCCCCCCATTATTTTATATGCTTGTTTAAATATGAAGGAATGCCCTTAATTTGCTCAATAATTTTTCGTTACATGTGTCATTTAGATTATACCCAATTTTCGTAACTGCCTTCAGTGTGTTTTGTCATTAGAAAAACTTGAGTAAAGGTAAAATTTCATCAGTTATGGCCATTTATTCCAGGTGCAGAACGATTTTACCATTTGTTTCGGGTTTCGTTTTCTTAAAACTGTACTTGACTAAATGTTCCTATAATTATTGCGAAGTATACAGTATTCCATTACGCATAACTATATTTAATCGTGCAAGCGAAAGATGAATTTTTTCAAGAAAGTTTCGATGAAACCCGGGAGGCTTATACGGATGAAAGCTATCATGCCAGCTAGACTAAAAGAACATTTTCAGTTTAAAGATGAGGACCATCTTGTCTGATTCTTAATTGCTCTGAGAATTGGCAAATTGTTTGAGAAATTTGGTTGAGCCATATATACAATAATAGACGAAATGCACTCAATTATTTCAATCAACCTGAAATGAAAGTTTTATAGTACAAAAAGATTCCTTTCGTAACGAAATTTATGTGTTTTAGTAATAGCTCTTCCACTCAGAATAAAAATTACCATTTAACCAACATTTGCCTCAACGAACATAGTTTTTAATGGAAAGCAGATTGCATTTTGTAGTTCTATCAAAAGGAAAAAATTCACATTTCGGCATTAATGAGACTTTTAAATTATTAGCACAAGAACCATTTTGCATAGGTTACACAGTAATCCATTTATGCAAGATGTTTTCTCCGTTTGCTTGTGCAAAGATTAGGAACTGTAAAAGCAATTGTTTTAGCGATGCTTCATTTATCGTGATTTTCACGTGTCCGTCGCAAGCGCGAAACTTTAACCCCTTAACGATCGGATAATTTTCAAGAAAACGGTCATAAGAGTGTCTATTTTTTTTTTTATTTAAGAAAATGCTATAAAAATAGGTGTATAAACAACATGTGCATTCAATTTTTCATTTTCAATATTTTTTGGATTGAAATTTTAATGAAATTTGAAATTTTGTGAAAAGTTAACAAGCAAGCAGCGAAAATTTAAGAAATACGTCTTTTAAACATTAAAAAAGAAATTTATTAATCTTTTGTATAATATAAGTAAAATTAAGTAAATTTTTCTTGTGTGGTAAATTTCAAAATTTAACAAACAGAGGCCAACGTCACAATCTGGTAAGTTAGTACCAAATTTCCTTTCTTCATCTGCAATTACATTCAAAATGGACTGGTGCTGCCATCTGCTGTATAAAGAGAGAAATAAAATGTATTCCGGGCAAGATAAATGTATTGGTTTGAATAGTTTCGTTGCGTTAATATTGCACACCCCATCACGGCAATATCACGGGAGCTAGAACTGGAGGTCGAAATTCCAGCACGGCATTTTCACGGGAGCGAGCGGTAAGGGGCTAAGCATCACGAAGTTTTTTTTTTTTTTCATCAATACTCCAATTTATTCAAATAAAATTCGAGAAATTTTCAGTTCGTAAAATCGCCAATATCTTCATTTTCGCGAAAATTACGGCTTGTAAAAATAATTGCCTTTACAATATTTTTTGACTCATCAACAAATGTTATCAATCTTGAAGGTTCGCTTTAATCACGATGTAATGAAGTACTAATAGCTATTTTGGAGATACGAAATTATCAGTTTGCTCTCAATTAAAAACTGAACATCTAAACTCCTTGTCTCATATTTATCAGTCATCAGTGAAAGGATCATAGGTTTGATAGTAGCAAGAAGAAAATGTTGGACGTTTTTCTCGTGCTTTATTTTTAGTGATATCCAAACAAGCAAGTTTGTACAATACAGCTAACGTATAATAGATTTAAAAAAAAACGCGCACAAAAACAAAAAAAAAAAAAAAGCAGTTACTGCCCATTACCTACCCACGGCAGTATACATGGCCTATTAAAGATGAGACTTGTCACTATCGGGTACTACTTTAAATGAAAATACCATCAACGTTTTAAACTAGAATATCCAACAAAAATTTTGCATTAAATCTTAACTGAGATGGAAAGGAATTTTGTAGAGAGAATAAATAACAATAATAACAACAACATTTTTGATGCAAAATTATATTCCCCAAAATCTGTCCTCGTGCGGCTCATTAAAGGGGTCTGCCTGCCTTAAAATGACCAGTTTTATGAACAAAGTTGTTTTTTATTTCGTTTTATATTTTAAAAGCATATACTTTTGGAACTCCAAAAATGATTAAATTTTGTTTTTACAATAATTAAAAAAGAAGTTAGAGTCAATTAAGTACGCCCGAAGTGATGTTTTTAGAACTCGAAGTTGAACTTAAAGACTCCAAAGATTCTCAAAATCTTGAAAAGAAAAAATTTGTAAGAAAAGTACACATATTGACAAGTATAGTCAAAGAATTTATAAGCTACTAACATTGAGAGTTTTAGTCTCAAAAATTATCTAAAACATTGATACGAAAATATTTAAATGCGTTTTTTGAAAAACTACTTTTTTTTTCAATATTTTCAGTTACAACAAATCTCATAACTTGAAAAGTTTTATACCTATTAATCTATTTTTTTTTAATCAAATAGTGTGTCACAGATTGCTAGCTATGGTTTGAACTATAATCTAAGATCTACGTCAGTATTTAAAAATGTTACGGATATTTAACCGCGAAAAAATGAGGGTTTTTCAAAAGAAAATTTGTGAAATTCAATAAAATTGCCATATTTTCCTAAATTTTGGGAATGGCTCGAAGCTTTTAGTTCAGAACATAGGTAAGTAATGTAGCAACTAACATTGGAAAGAATTTTTAAACAATGAAATGAGTTTGGAGTAATTGCCGTGAACTGCAAAATTCGCTTAATTTTTACTCAAATTTCCCATTTAAAAAAAATTATGAGAAAATAATTATTACTTTCTACCATATCTAATATAGGGAGGAAAGTAATATATTCGTGCAAATTTTCGAATTTTGACGGATTCGTACGTTTTGATGTCCCTTTCGACCATTTTCGGAAAATGTGCCTGTGTGTGTGACCGGTTTTTTGTGGCCGCTCTACAGGAAAAACTGCCGCATGAAACCGAACGAAGTTTGATACTGATATGTGCCTGTATGTGAGCCTGTGTCCATTGGTTTTTGGTGCGAATTCCTCCAAGTGGGGTGGAGCAATGGGACGTTTCTTGAGTTATGCATGCCTGCTATGCCGAAGAAAAGTAACAGGCGGAATCAAACAAAACTTAGTCCGTATGTTGTTCTTAGATGTAGAGGCGCTGATTCAATTTTGGTGTCAAAACCTCAAAAGTGGGATGAGCTATAGGACATTTTTTGTCGTCACTTGTGACTGGTGCATTGCAAGAAATAATCAACAGAATCAAACAAAAACTTATCTATAGGTAGCCCTCAGAAGGTACAAGAAATGATTCTATTTTCACTTCAGTAGCTGAAAAGGGGGCGGTACAATCGAACGTTCTCTCGTTTTCATTGCAAGTCTCAAGAAGTAATGCTACGATGAAATTAGGAATAAATGTGAACATCAACCTATACTTAAACAGGCGTCGGTTCCATTTTGGCGCCAATCGCTTCAAGGAGGGGCTGATTTTTTTTCTTTATTTTTTTTTTAACAAAAATAGTTTTATTAATGCAGCAATATGAAAAATAAATCGTAATAGACTGTCGTCTGCGTATATCACGTGAGTTCAATTGTTGGGATGTGATCGGAAATATTATCTCACTGATTTCAAATGTTTAATTGTTGCCATCTTTTGTTTGTTAAAGAATAAAATATTGGTAATTTATTCAAGGAAGGCTTTTAAAACAACTTTCAATTTTCGCTCTTTGCTTTGCTTTTGCGATAATTCGGAAATCGGGACAGTCGTCAAGTTTTTATGTGCGTAGTTTTATTTTTGCTGTGAATATTGCTTTCTCGTCAAGCATGAGGAGGGATGGGAATTCATAAAAAAGATATAGAAGAAATTTTCGTAATGGCCACAACATACTAGTTTCTTTTCTTTTTTTTTTCCAACTTTGAATCAATTTTCAGTTTAAAAAAAAATATAGTTTGTCAGCATTTGAATTTTTTTTAAAAAGAAATACTCCGAACGTAAGCAAACCCACAGACATCTTAACACAAGGGCTGCGCGCTCATTCAACATGGCCGGCCGTGAAGGCGGTTTGTTTACATCTCATAATACCTCTACCGGGAATAAAAATTTAGCTTTTTTTTGTAATCCATTGAGAAAGCAGCTGGTTTTTACATGAAATAATCTGACACATCTCTCAATTAAAATTTTATATCGTTTAAGGTTTAATATCGACACAAAGAGTTCTTAAATAGTAAATTAAATTAAAATGTATGCATGTGACACATTAAATATTATATTCCCAATATATATAAATAAGAACGGAAAATGAAAATTTTTTTGTATGGATATGAAGAAAATATTCTTGAAATTTAAATTCTAACGTAAAAGAAAGTACTAAATAAATTTCGCTTACTGTAAATTGTAAAATGAGTTAAGATAAACGGGAAGTGCATATTTTTTATTCATAATCTAATAATCATTTTTCCCGCGAATGATAAACAGCAGTAGTGATTTTTTTTTTTTTTCTTTGATAAAAATGTAAACAAATGAAACAATAATTTAAGTTGGAATGAAAAACCTATATTTATACATAGTTTCTAACAGTTACAAACAGTGTTGCCAGACGTCCCGGATTTCAAGGGACAGTCCCGTATTTTGAAAAAGTGTCCCGCGTCCCAGGGAATTTCCATACGGGACGGCAAAAGTCCCGTTTTCTCGCTGAGAACAATATTTTACAGAACGAGAAATCATTTTAAGGGAGAATAATGAGCAATAAGAAAATTATGTAGCAGCACATACCAAAACTGTTTAACTGTTTTCGTTTTGATTTGGTTTGCATGTTTTTTTGTTCTGGCGGCAGACCATGAGAAGTTAAATAGTTGCTTCTTCTTTGCTCATTGACTAATGTTGGAAATATATCTCGGGCCTCCGCGGCTCTGTGGTAGAGGCTTCGTCTTCTAAGCCAAAGCTGTGGGTTCGAATCCCCCGGTGCCCTGGGTGTTATTTCCTTCTCTTGTGTTGTAAGTCCTTCCTGTGTGTGTCCCGAGGACACTCGCTTTGCACGCAGTCTTCTATGCATGCGAAGCTGTTTAGCTTCTAAATAAATAAATGATTTTAAAAAAAAAAACATTTTTCTGCACATGCGCCGTCAATCACAATGAAAACGATTTTTATACATAGATAGGCGACATTTTGTGAAGTTGAATGCTATGTTGTGATCAGAGTTCGGTGATATATATCATAATATACATCACGATATATATATCCGATATTTATTTTAAAAATATCATCATATTTTGATATTTTCGATATTTATTTTTTCGAACTACGACATTTGCGATATAAATATTAAATGTATAAATAGGATTAATATTATTCTTTTATTATAAAAAATAATATTAATTTGTCATTAATATAATGAAAATAATACTATATTCTTTCTCTTTTTTTTTTCATAAAATTTTAGGTAATGTTAAAATTTTTTAGTTGGTTAGAAAAAAAAAGGCCTTATGGATACGTACTGATTATGCATATTTTTTATTTCTGAAATATATAAAATTCGTAAAAGAAGTTAACCGAAGAAAATGAGTAAAGCATCTAATGCTTAAATAATTCCATTAAAATTAATGGAAATGTATCAGTTATGCTATATATCCGAGCAGATTTTTTGGGTGGCAACGGGTCCGAGGATCGATCCGGATCGAAGATCGGCGAAACAGATTTTTTGGATGGCAACAGGTCCGGATCGATCCGCAAGGACCAATCAGAGAGGATGTAATAAGTTTGTAGTTCTTACAGATCCGGAAGAGCCAATTGCTGGGATCGTTGTATCGCAGTAGTGAAAAACCGGACCGGACGGACCAATGACAGTGCTGCGCGCTTCATAGAAACTTTAATTTTGTTGGCAACGGATCCGGATACGTATCCGCGCCGGATCGATCCGGAGGGACCAATCAAAGTAGATTTAACAAGTTCTAGGTGTCTACAGATCCGGAAGAACCAATTGCTGGAGTCGTTGCATTGTAGTAGTGGACATTGGACATGCATACCGATGGAGGGAAAGGAACACGATGGGAGGGAGGGGAGGAAGAGGGGAGTGCGAGATAACCGCTACTAGTGTTTGTTTTCAGAAGACTCGTTTCTCTCGTTCTGGCGTGGCAAAAAGCTGCGGTGCGCGCGCGCAGGAACTAAGAACTCTTCTATTATGTGGCAAACGGATGGCTTTTATTATTGTTTCTTCAAAACTCTCCGCCTCCAGCGAAGGGCGGAAGGAGAGAAGGAAATTTTTTGCAGGAATAATTTAAAATATATTTTTTTTATTTTTACTTGAAGTATCTGCATTGATACAGGAAATTTAATTCTAATAATGTAAGATTTGCACGTATCTCTCTTTTTGTTTTTATCCTTTTCTCACAAAGTTATTACCAGAGCGTACATTTTAGAACATCAGGGTCAATGCGAGAGAAGGTAGGCAGTAGGGAGGGGGGGGGGCTGCGTACTCGTGGGTGTGTGACTGCCTAACCACTCCTGGAGTATAATTGTTTCGAGTGTTAACAATTTTGGACTTTTTTCTTTGGCATCACTAATTTTTTTCACGAAAGAGAAATAAATTATCATTGGTTCTATTAATTTACTTAAATTTATGTTATATTAATGCATATTTAAAAATTTAATGGTGTTTATTCATTAATTAATGAATGAAATGAAAATATATCCCTTGATATCTAGATAGACTTTTTTTTTTGTTGAATAAAATGAAAAAAAAAATCTAAATAAGATCTCTAATAAAATCTATCTACAATTTATGTGCCGGCACCGAAAGTTGCATTAAAATTTACTATTTACGCTGTTTAGAGAATTAATTTATTATGTAATTAACAATTGCATTTTACATTAATATGGATGTTAGGGTGAGCTTCAGTGTTAAGTACCTGTACGTAAACAAATTTAAAAATATATTAAAATTTTAAAATATTAGCTTCCCTATCAAATTAAATATCCTGTTCCAAAGCAATGATCTATTCATTTTGGTTTAGTCACATACACACACACACATTCAAAATCATTAAACAAATTTTTTCACATTTAAAATTATTATAAGAGCGAAAGAATACATACAAACTTCTGTTATTAGATGCTTCAGATTTGTTTTCGATATTTTATCCTAAAAACTAAGACTGTTGTTAATTAAACTATACACTTACTAACCAAAACATTTACTGTCTCCGTTGAATGGAGGGGACGGGAGGAGAATTGAAGTTAATGTGTGGTGCTGATGTCAAATTAGTTTCTTTTATTGGTTGGAGGGGGGGGGGGGCGTGACCCTGTACGTTTCTGCCACTGACAGTATGGCCTAGACGTCAAGCGTGCAGTATTGGGCCTACATTTTTTTTGTTGTTGAAATTTTAGGTAGAATATATTACGAATAATGTGGTGCAAAATTAGTTTACCTACATGGTTTCCCTAAACGACTATAAAAATTATGTACGAGTCATTCCACGTCAACTAACCCATTTTTACAAATCATTCCCACTCAACCATCTCCGAATTGGATGAAATTTTATAGAACTTTGAACTAACAGATGCAAATTTTCAGCAGCGGTTGTGGAACTAGAAATGCGCGGCATGTGAGTTGTTTTAAACTTTAAACATTCTCAACATTTAGCCGCGTAATGGATGCTACATCGTTGTTCAGTGGATTCCAGCTGAGTAAAAGGAAGGACATTGTTTCATACTTCAAGCAAAGTAGCTACGTAACTAATAAATACCTTTGCACTTGAAAATTAGATAAATAAATTTAAAAACTTTTAATGTACAAAAATAGCAAATTACTGAAAAATTGCAAATTATTTGCAGTAATTTACAGTTTTCGTGTATTGAAACGTTGGTAATTTATTAATTTAACATTCATTTAAAGCAGCTAAGCCCTCACGAAACTCAGCAAAATGCAGTCACCGCTAAACCAACCTCAATTGAGCTTGAAAGGAGATATTCCCACGAGGTGGAATTCCACCTACGACATGCTTATTTTTGTTCTAATTTTGTGACAACCTAAAATCGAAGATTAAATTCAACCACTGCGCTTTTTTAACAAGTTCACATGCGTGCTAAGCAAAATCTAATGAGCTCAAAGTCCAAAAATGTTAGAATGTATTAACAACAAAACGTACTTCGAGCTCTTAAAACTTTCGGTTTCTGTGCGATAAAATTTTCTGCAAATTCGTTTGGCGCAAAAAGCTTATCCGCCATTTTATATCACTTTTTGGTAGATCCTAGATCCTCAGGATTTGGATTTCAGAAGCTGAAAATTTGCATAAGTGTGTTTCAAATTCAAAGGCCTATACTTCTATAGAATTTCATTAAATTGGAGATGATCGAGTGGAGTGGAGAGCACTAGGTCACTTGAAATAGAGTGACTCTTAATGGACTGTGATAGAAAGTGTGAATTTGTGAAGTAATTATTATTTTTTTTTTTCAAACAAGGTTGAAAAAAAAACATGTTTTGAAAGTACAGCTCCTTTTTGACAAAGGAAATTATTCAAGGCTACTATTTTATTATTTTTTTTACAGTAGACTTGTATATGAAAAAAAAATGCTAAGCTAAACTTTCATAATACACCTCATTTCTTTTTACTTTGAAAAGATGCACAGCTTATGGATTCAGAAAAATACTGCAAATTTACTAAAATGCAAAGTTACTGAATCTTGTGGTTGTAATACTTGTATAAATGCAATTAAATTTTTTTTTAAAAATGAGATATTTGTTTTAATAAAATGGTTATTTATTTTGCCTTAACGTTTTCTATTGTGTGAACTAAAATGTATTTGCCTCTTTCTAAAAAAACATTTTTTTCTCTTGGGCATCTAGTGCTTTTCTTTCTTTAGAAATAGCTTTTTCATTCATAATGAGTAATAAGAACTCTAGATTTTCATGCAATAAAGACTATTAGGATGAGTCTTATAATTTATTCACGTTTTTGGTAATTGCTAGTGTTGTAGCTAGTTGGTCGATTATTGATCTTAAAAATGACAAAGTTTGCGTTCGACGAGCCCGACCGGTAAGCTACCGGTCGATCAACGAACGCAACCGAAGGAGAAAAATATTATAATGGAAACTAAAATTGATATCATAAATGTTATTTCATTGGAAAATTTCTTTAAAAAAATGGCGCTACAAGAAAAAAAAAAGTTCTATCAGTGTCTTGACACAGACAGTGCAGTAAGTCATAAATTACTTTCAGGGCTAAGAAGATTTATTTATTTCGTCGCCATTCCATTCTGGATTGCTAAGCCAAAAAATTATCTTCCGGGAAAAAAATTACGTTTGATAATTTTGATACATTTCAAAATCTGGGATCAACCCCTAAGATTTTTAAGCGAAAGCAGAGCCAAAGATCTCTGTTAAAAATCGAAGCTATTGCAGCAGTAGTTGTAACTATTAATTAAAAAAATAAATAAAATTAAAAATTAATATGAGCAAGGAAAGTAAATGTTCCTACTAAACGTCCGCGTTCCTAGAGGGTGAGCTAAAGGTGGGAGGAAGGAAGAAAGAAAATTTTGCGTTTTTTCGAGAAAATATAGGAAACGGTAAAAAAAAAAAAAGAATTATGAAGTATTTGTGGATTATTACAGCTAAAATGTTCAGGAAGGGAGGGGGGGCGTGAAATTGTGACAAGGGGAAATGATAGAGTAAGAAGTGTGACATCAAGCATTTTTTAATACGAATATGTATATGAAAAGCCGCTTGTAAAACGAACTTTGTGACAAAGAGGAGGCGGGAGGGGACAAAAATGTTGAAAAAAATTTGACATTATTTATATGGACAGCCCTTTACCAAGGAATCGGACGAAAATTTACATAATTACGCATGTGCAATATGAGTTGGTGGACTGAGGACGTACAGAAAATCAGCGCTATACGTACTGTTTTAGGAAATTGATAACGACATTGATTTAATTAAATTTGAATTTGTTGTTACTGAGGATACCTAGTCTACAAAACTGTTAGGCAAAAAGAGACGACTGTATAAACCATAAGGACATCAATGCTTGGTAGAAAATTGAAACGACGGTCAAACAAGGTTTTTGTCCAACTTTCATAACGGTCAGCTGATAAATCCGCTAATGATGAAGCTGTTGAAAAAGAAGACAAATACGCTCCGAGCTTAAGGTAATGTTGACGTTGATATTGCGACCGACGGCTCTCATCAGATGGCAAAATTTTTTGGTAGCTGTCATTTGAGAGGAAGTCCTCCTGGTTGTTCTAATGATAGTCAAATTCAACTGATCACCACACTCTGCTGTCAAAATGTATCAGAAATCTAAAATCATACAACATGCATCAAAGGTATATATCAAGAATTCTTGCCCTGAATCCACTGAGGCTTCTGGGGTCATGTGTATCTCTAATGGTATGGTGCTCTAGCCACAGAAGAAAAGTCCCTCAACGAGAAGGTGTGCCCACGGGGGGAGGGGGGATTATGGCGCAAGTTGCGCCATCAAAATGAGGGGGGGGATATTTTTTCGAAGGTTTTTTTTTAATTTAAAAAATGAAATTTTTGAATTTTGGAAAGAAAAAATATTTAAACTCATTCAACAAGAAATAGATGCGTTAATAATACTTTTTCCGCGTATTTTTCAGGGTCGTCGCTGAAGCAAGCCACCCCCCTCCCGTTTTTCAGAAGTGTGGCCGCCAATTTCATTTTAGCGATGCAATTAAAGAAGAAAAAGGAAAACTCTATGTTGTTTTAAAAAATTAAAATAGTATAATTATAAATGATCAAGTGAAATAATAGTGACAAAAAGTATTTTTTCTGTCAAATTTGAATAAAAAATGTAATTATAAAATACAATTTAGGAACATCCGTGATTCTCTCTTATCAAAAGTATCTAAGTAAGGGAAACAGAAATGTACACTTCAAACATTTTTATTAACACAAAAAAGTATTCAGTACAGTACACTCTTCACTAGGCCGCAGAGTGCGTATGTCTGCTAAGTCGGAAACTATGGGCTCGGCTCGAATTAAAAACAATGTGCATTGAGTAAAATTTGAATAATGGGAGGGAGGACAGGCGACCAAACTAACATGTTGCACGCCTTGTCTCTTTGCGGCCCTGGTTATACAAAACCATGCTTCATGGTTCTGCAGTTAAAAAAAAAAAAAAAACAAATAAATAAAAATACATAAATAAATAGGACAGCATTCAGGATAGGGTCGCCAAAAAATTCCCATATGTACGTATATACTTTTTTTTTTTTTGATGAAAAATGCTGTCCTAAAAATCTGCTTAGTGGAGAAAAATGTATTGGCCGCTGAAATAAATTTGAAATAGAGAGATAGAGGAAAAAAAACAGTTAAATGCAAAGAGAGATTCAAAGTATTATAAAGATTACTCACACCAAAAGTTCTAAATGTTTGAATGTAAAAATCGTAAGTAAATCAAAGTTTGATCAAGAGATGCAGATTCACCCCCCTCTCCCCGAAGGATGACGTCAAGACGAATGCTGATCATAGTACAGCAGAGGCGACTCCAGCCAAATCTAATGCAAGACGGCGCTCTCCAACCCCCCCCCCCCCATCACGGTATCAGACGTTACCGACCAGGTTAAGCTGCTGAAGGAATTCTCAGATATTAGTGCTGGCTCAGTCCAGGGAAAAATCTCGGGAGACGAACTTCAAATTTTCCTTTCCGTGGAGGAGGACATGGACCAAGTCGAGCACTACCTCAACGCTCACAACTTCCGATTCCACAGCAGACTGATGCCGAAACAACGTCCACTGAAAGTTGTCATCCGCGGGCTCCCGCAGACTTTCTCCACCGCTGATATCACCCAAGAGCTAAAAGATCGCAGCTTTAACCCAATCAAGGTGGTCCAGATGAAGACCGGGCCGGAAAAGCGTCTGCTCCCCCTGTTCATCGTGCTCCTTCACAAGTCTGACAAAGCAGACAAGATCTTTGATCTTACAAGCTTGGGATATCTCCGCATCACTGTGGAACACCTAAAGCCAAAATCAATCCCAGTCCAGTGTTTCAATTGCCAGAGATATGGACATGCTGCTTCCAAGTGCCACCAAAATCCCAGATGTTTGAAGTGCTCTCTGGAACATCGCTCCTACGAGTGTAAAAAAGACAAGGAAACTCCAGCATGCTGAGCACTCTGTGGCGGCAGCCACCCTGCCAATGCACCGATATGTCCTCAACGACCCAAGCCCCGTCAACCACGACCCGACCGGACATTTCCTGCAGCAACTACCAACACCTGGACCCGACCCCTGCTTCCGAAGAAGGCCCACTGGACTTCACCCCAAGGCCCGTCGCCCTCCATCAACTTGCCACCCAGCCGAAGCCTGACCCCGCACAGATTATGATGATCATCAAGCAGGCCCTCGCCCAACTCCATGCCCAGCAGCAGCAGTTCAACCAACTTCAAGAACTCATAAGCGGTCTCGTCAGCCTAACGGGACCATAGTTTCCTCCCCCCCTTTCTTTTTCCATAGGTTAGCCTTTTGGCTAGATGGTTCTTCTCTAACAACTTCCACCACGTCAGGTAAATGGGACTAAGTTCCAGTCCTGATCAAAATTTAATGAGATGAGATGAGACAATATTTTTCAGTGCTTCAGCTGAAGAATAATAGCATCGCGCTCGTACTCAGAGCGATGTCTGGCGGGAGTTTGGCCCATACGATTGGTCTGGCTGCTTACAAAATGTTTTAGAATAGTTCCCTGAGTATCATAAATGTAAAAATTGGGACTTAGAAAATAAGTAAAGTTGCGCCGCTGGCAGCCATTAGTGCCCACCGGATGTGTCTGGTAGTTTGTTTTAACTGTGTCTGGCGGGATGTTTGGCCCCTACGATTGGTCTGGCTGCTTAAAAAGTGTTTTGGAATAGTTCCCTGAGTATCATAATATAAAAATTGAGACAGAAAATAACTTAGTTTAGCACTGTTTTTACGTACATTCAGTACCCAGTACCTGCAAATTGGCCCGCGGACCAAGATAATAAACACGCGTATGTTGAAAGTACATGCTAACTCTAGTCTGTCCTACACATTTTGTTACTTAGAAAATAACTTAGGTCTGGCGGCCCTGGGCTCTTGGACTATAGTGAAGATCTCCTAACTTCTAATAAGAGAAGCGTTAAAAAAAGTAAAAAGAAGAAAAAAGAAAATAATAATGTTTTTATTCATAACGATCAATGTTAAGAACATCGTCAAAAACGAAGTTCAAACTGAAAAAATTGACCCTGATTCGATTGCTGCTGATTGCCCGTCGGTCTCCTTAACTGACTCCGAGATTGAATCATATTCCTCTTCGGAAACAACTAACCAATCTGAAATTAGAACTGAAAATGCTTTTAGAGGTTTTAAGAATCCCAGATCAAGGAAAAATAAAGTTCCTCCGATTTGGGTTGACGGAACTAACGACTCTGATAGTCGGTTAAAATTGTTTTCTGAAGTGGCCGGTGTCACAATTACCTGCAAAATTAAACATGACGAGATTATGTGTTCCATGCCCAGTTTTGAAGCGCATAAGGAATTAAAAACGTACCTTGATGATAATTTCATAGGGAGAAACAAATTAAGATTGTTATCCACGGATTACCCATACAAACTGAATTGGACTGGATTACTGATAAACTAACCATATCAGGGTTTGTCCCCCAACATGTTGCGCAATTGCTAAAAATTGGTCAGGACAAAAACAAATTGCCCTTGTTACTCATTTATTTGAAAGATCAAGATGCAAATGATAAAATCTGGTCGCTTGAGATATTAGAGAATTTCAATATCGCCCTTGAATCCCTCAGGAAAAAAGACATTATGCAGTGTTGGAACTGCGAAGAATTTTTTCACTCCTCATTTAGTTATGCACGACCTCCCATCTGCCTTCTGTGTGCGGAGCAGCACAAAACTAAAGATTGCCGAAAACCCCCAAACGTACCTTCCTCATGTTTTCACTGCAAGGGTGAACATTTGCTAACTTTAGAAGTTGTGCAAAACGACAAAATCTCATTGACTCCCTGAACCTGAGAAAAAAAATTGAAACTTGCACCGATTCGGGTCCTTCACCCCAAATCTCTAGTCCTGTTAATGATATTCAACAGCCCCCCCCCCCCTGTTTCTACTAAAACAAAAACTACTGTTGACGATTAATTAACAATTATCCTCCATAATCTGCTGTCTGAACTGCATAATTAATTGATTTACTTTTGTGTTTCTTTTTACTACCAGTTTATTTTCATTCTTTATTTGATACTGGTTGTTTTGGTCTTCCCGCTATTTTCGTTCGCTGAGTTAACGTGACTATTTCCGCGGATTTATGGGCCGTCTAATGAGCGTGCTTCTTAACATTTCATAACTCTGGAGGTGGAATTTGCTTGTTACGGTTGAAGTTCCATTCCAAATAAAGTTTTTTTGTAAGAATAATTAATGTCACTTTTCCCTCATTTGCCCGCTCATTAATTTTAATTATTGAATCAACTGTTTCTTTATAGACGTGGGCCTGACGTGCGATCTTCAAATGATATGTGGTAAGCAGTATCTTAATTTATAAGGCCTAGCCAGTGGCGCCGACTCCATGGGGCTTGAGGGGGCCCCAGCCCCCTCAAAAATATTTTTGAGGGGGCAGAGCCCCCCCCCCCCCCAATAAATCAAGAAAATTATAAGTTACATTATGCTTTCTAAACTCATAAATTTATCTTTTATTTTCCTTGTTTGAAGATAGTTTACCTTGTAAAATATATTCAGTAATGAGTTAAAACAAATAATTATTACGGTTGTGTAAGCAGGTTAACTGAAAACGAGTGGTGCGAATGATGATAGTGTTACAGTGCTGCGAGTACTGTAAAAACCTGTCCCAGTGCGCGAACTTACGGGTCAAGTCTGTTGCCGGTGGGCAGCGCTGCGGCGCGCTCACCTAAGTGTTGCTGATCTGGAAAAATATATATGAGAGTTTGATTTGTATATAAAATGGGAGGCGTGATAGTTTTGAATACTTTTGGGAATCGTGTTTAAAAGAAAACCTTCACAAAATGATGATCCTTCCCTTCCTCGGAATCGACATGTACCAAAGAAGTATGAAAACAATGAAGGCAGCTCACCGCACACTTTCAAAATCCCAAAGGAAAACATTTGACTCGCGCTACTTATGCGAAATAGCTATAACACGATTTTTTCTCCAGTATTCAGACCTCATGCGAATTCCTCACCGCAACACGAAAATTCTCGGAAGGGAATCGTGGTGTGTTCGTATCAGCTTTGTTATTGGTTACTAAAAAATTTTTTTTCATGAATGTATCTTTATCCTTTTACCATCGCTGAGAGTAGAAGTTCCCTTTTCATTTTAAATGCGAAAGTTAATGAAATATAATGACACCTAAGAGCGCTGTTTCATCTAAAGTTTGTGAAGATAAAAAGAGAAAGTGTCATGACAATTAAAGAAAAGCTAAAGCTCCTTGAAAAGCTGATGGTCAACTAAAAAATGCGTTGAAGGTAGCGCGAGAATTAGGTATGAGTGATTCTTCCGTACATACAATTACAAGTCAAGAAAAGGAAATCCGTAAAAATTCACCGAGTAGTGTCTTGCAAAAATTTATGAAAATGGAAACTGCTCATGTATTGTGTACGAATATCATTAATTGATCGACTGTACAGTACAACTAAAGATGCATTTAAGATAAATAAATACCTTTGTGCTGAATAGTAAAGTCAGAACAAACAACGTAAGTAGAAGCACAAATTTGTAAATTACCGCAGACACGTGTTTCGGCGTTACAGGGAACGCCTTTTTCAATGCAAAAAATAATGAGCTTATGGATGAAAAGACATCCGACAAAAGCCAAGAGCAGATAAGCATGCAGCTTAAAAGATAAAAACAGCGGATTAGCCAAACACCAATGACAAAGTTATAAACCGATAACGAACCAATAGGAATGCAAGCAAAGGCCAGGAGCTTTCCCTTAGGTACGAACCCAGAAAGAAAGAATTCAATTGGACAAGGATTAAGCCGAAGCTTAAACAAAAAGAAAAGAAATTGTCAGTAACCGTGAACCGCAAGAAAGGAAAAGCAGAATGGAAAACCATGAAATAAGATAAACAAAAACAAAAAATATTCGAAAAAAGGAAAAATAAAGATAAATAGAAGAAAATTGGGGGGGGGGGTGTCAATCAAGACAAAAAGGTAAAAATAAACAAAGGAAGATAGATAAAAATGAGTGGGAAAAAAGGGGGGTATTAAAGATATGGGAGCCAAATGTTAGAAAAATATGGAACTGAACTAAGATCGTACTAAGTTAGAACTGTTCCTCAAAATATGAAACGATTCCCAAAAGTCAAGATCTGATGAATTGGGGCATTTTTGGATAATCTGATAAGAGTTAAAATCAAAAGAGTGATTCGAATCCCAACAATGTTGAGCAATACTAGACTTGTTTAATTGTTGTTTTTTAACATAATTTTGATGCTCTTTCAAGCGAATTTTTAAAGCACGCCGAGTCTGTCCAATATAGGCAAGTTTACAACTACAATTAATTTTATAAATTCCACAACAATTAAGAGGATGAATAGGATCTTTAAGAGAAGAGAATGAAAGTTTATTAATAGGAGAGAACACCACCTGGAATTGGAAACGTTTTAGAATCTTAGCAACCTGATAGCTTACAGATGGAAAGAATGGCAAAACAACCAAATTCTTTTTGATGAAGGTTCGGTTAAGAACATTAGTTTGGGATTTATTTGAAAGTTTTTTATAAATGGAATCAATCAAAGTTGGCGGATAGTCTCTATCAATTGCCACAGCTTTAAGATAATTAAGTTCCACTTTAAGAAGTTCCGACGAAGAACAAATATTAATTGCGCGATAAACAAAAGAATTGAAAGCAGAATATTTTTGATTTGGAGGATGAGACGAGTAGGGTAATAATGCCGGTTCTGCCCCAAGAGGCGGCTCTGCGGCTATGAGCCGCCTCCCAATCCCTGCGCCTCCCTGATGCCGCCTCCACCGCCGCGTGAGTTGAGTTGTCCGTGAAAGATTACGAGGTTTCTGGTTGTCATGACAACCAGAGTTTTGGGATGGCAACACTTCGTAGAAGTTTTCGGATGGCAACACTTGTTTTTCGTAACCTTTTACGAGTTTTGGGATGGCAACACTCAACGTTTCGGATGTGAATATTTTTACGCGAACTTTGAAGATTTTATTTTTGCAATGCTCCTGGCGCCATCTATTGAGAGGTTGATTTTTTATTTCCGAACTTTGAATAATTTCGACGAATGGTTGTCAAGACAACCAAAGTTTCGCGAATTTAATTATTTTTATTTTTACAGAATGTCGCGGCCGGGAATCGAACACCCAAACTTTGAGTTAGCAAAAACGTATGCTAACCACTATGCTATATTTTCCATTACTCTTTCAGTCTTAATGTGAATCTGTACCATGACAACGAATATTACAATTAAATTAATTTTAAAACCATCAGTTAATTTACTCTTTAGTACTAATCATGGCATATCATTAACTGAATTTCAGCTCATAATTGAAACTATCGTCATTATTATTATTTTTCATAATAACAAAGTTTTCACTTAAGTAAAGATTTATTTAAATACAACCCATTCGAGATTTTAGATTTATTTCAATGCTTTGTGGGCTTGAAATATATTTTAAACTTTGATTTTCTTTTTCATGCATTTCAAACTTTATCATTTTTATTTTTTCTAACTTGTTAAATTTTCTTAACTAATTTCTTTTTTCTTTGTCAAATTTACAAATAATTTTTCTAACTTGTAAAAATTTCGAAGAAATAATTTTCTTAACTAATTTTTTTTTTACTTTCATACAACAAAATATTTTTTCTTATTTGTTAAATTTTCTAAGAAATAATTAACTTAAATATTCTTTCATACATTTTGAACTTTAACGTTTTTTCCTGTCATTTAGCACTTTGATTTTTTTTTTTTCACTATTTTAGCGTTTTTCAATTATTTTCAGTCTTCAACTATTTTCTTAGCTTTTTAGTCTTTAACTAATTTCAAGCATTTCAGACTTAAATTATTTTTTCGTGATTTCGATTTTTTTTTAAAATATATTTTAGAGTTTGATCATTTTCTCGCTTGTTTTTACTTTATCGTTTTTTTCCCGATATTTTTAAACTTAGAAATTTTTCGCAATTAGTGACAGGAATCGAAACCTCAAATTTTTCGAAACATTATCAGGACTATCCAACTAATTTAATTTAAAAACTTGCAATCAATTTACTCTTAGTAGTAATTAACACTTATCATTAACAAATTTTCACGGATTTTAAAAAATCAACTTAATTAATTTTTTTCAGTAAGCAAATTTCGCACTCAAGTTACATTCCAACACTGCATATACGTTTCAAGAGTTTCATTGAATTTATCACGTACCATTTAATTAACTCTAATAATTACTTTTTCATTAATACTTAACTTAATCATTTTATCATACATTTATTCCAGTTACAAAATTATGCTTAAAAGTTATTTATTTTTCTTAGCACAAGAGATTTTAACATGTTCCTACTAAAATGCTTTTCACTCTAGTTTGAGTTTACTAAAATAGCAACTCATTTACGATTTAGATTCATTTAATCGTCTTTGATTCTTTTTTCATTGTTAATATTTTAAATTATCACATACGTTATTATTTTTATACATTTATCCATTTAATTTTCGAAAATCTACAATCAATTTACTTTTCGTATTAATTAACACTTATCACTATCAAATATTTTCATGAATTTTAAAAAATTATCTTCTTAAATAATTTTTTACTGTAACCAAATTTCCCACTCAAGTTATATTTTATCACTACATATGCTTTTCATGAGTTTCACTTAATTTATCGCATTTCATTTAATTAACTCTAATAATTATTTTTTATCATCGATATTTAAGTTAATCATATTTTCCTTTCTTTATTTTTTTTTTTCATGCAAACACTCTTGATGGAATAAAACAAAATTTTCAACTTTCATGAATTAAATCCCCTCTGAATATTTTATTTTTACTTTACCATACTTTACTATTTTACTTACTGCGTTTTACTATTTATCATTCATTACAGCTTTTCCAAAATATTACTTTACAACCAACCAATTTCATTAACAGAATTTTCATTACAATTTATAAATTTCACTTTTATTTAATTATTTTTACCTACGGTAAAATAAAACACATAACACAAAAATGTTAAACATCAATGAAGTACCCAAGAAATGTTAAAATTATAAGTCGAGTATCAAAACTTCATGTCAGCACATTTTAAAAATAGACTTACCGAAAAATAACTTTTACTGAAATTCATTTCAAAACTTGGAATCAATTTACTCTTAGCATTAATAAACACTTATCATTAAGAAATTTTCATGGATTTTAAAAATCAACTTATTTAATTTTTTTCCAGTAAGCAAATTTCGCACTCAAGTTACATTTCATCACTTTATATGCTTTTCAAGAGTTTCATTTAATTTATCATTTTATTTAATCAACTCTATTAATTATTTTTTTTGATTAGTATTTAACTTAGTCATTTTATCGCATAGTGTTTTACTTTATTATTTTTTTTTTCATACAAGCACTCTTGTTAGAATAAAACAAAATTTTCAACCTTCATGAATTAGAATCACTTTGGCTATTTCATTTTCCCAATAATATTTTACTTTAACAACTAATTTCTTTAACAAAATCGATATCATTTATTTTAGTCTTTATCCTTTTCGAACGATACATTCAAATGGACAGCTATACGTTAAATTAAGAAACTTAATCTAAATTTTGACAAATTAAGTTATAGCTAAATACTGACTAAAATTAAGTACAAAAGACTAACCTTTTTGGGGTGAAATCCCTCAAGTACCAGCTATCGCGAAGTTATTTAAAAACAGTGAATGAAATTGTAATAAGTGGATTGTTAATTATAACTCAATCTCACAAAATTACAATTACATGCATGTTTTATTTGAAATCGCTGCATACGGCTGGCTGCCCATCGTCGATTTGCAGAACGCATGCCGTGATATCGCAAATCAACTCGGCTGTTGAAAGAAACTACCGTAATCCCACAGCACTTCGGATCGTCCACACACACACATCGAGACGAATTGAGAAAATGACTTTATCAATATTGCTATCTACCCCTTTACCGATAACAGATAACAAACCCCACGTGCTAGTATTATTCACCACCTGGCCTACGTCTTTCAAGTGATGTCACTGTTTCTGACCAATTAAAATTAGTTCACGTTTCTCAAATATCAAGCACATAGATCGGCAATAGCCTGATGTCAGGTTTTCCAAACAAAATTTTAGATTTTAATTCGTAGTTTCGAATTAATTTCTTTTTCATTTCAAACTTATAAAAAAAAATTTCCAGCTTGTAAGAATATTTCTTTCAAAAACAGATTTTTGATTCAAAACAGTATTTTTTCAAACTTGTAATATTTTTCTACTTAGAAAATGAAATCAAAAATTTTTGTTTTCTTTAATCATATAAAATATTTTTAAGAAATAATTTCTCAAACTTGTAATATTTTTCCACTAATTAAAAAAAAAATCAATTTTTTTTTTCAATCATATAAAAATAAATTTTTAATCTTACAACAGTAAATTTTTCCACAAAAATATTTTTTTCAAATCAAAATAATAATAATAATATTTTTGTAACATATTGTTTTTTTTCCTTTCAATCTTTTTTTTTTTTCAAAAATTTTCAAACTTACAAAATAAAATTTTTTTTAACTGAATCTTCAAACGAAATGCTTTAATTAAATTTAAAACTCAATATCACTTTACTCTTAGTATTAATAACCAATAGCACTTAACCATTTACTCTTTGCACTCTAAGTATTAATTAACACACACGCATTAGAAATAATAATAATAATGTTTAAGATACTTACAAATCATTTACTCAAGCTTTCAAATATCCATCTAGCATGTTATTGTTCATTCGTGTGAGGGAACTTGTAATAAAACTTTACTTATCAACCGAAATTATAAGCGAAAATATCGCATTTTTTAGCACTTAATATAATCCTACAATTAACAAATTGGTTTTAACTTTGAATTTAAGAAAAATAAAAACTATTACACACTTAGTAACATATCTATCGATGTATATTATTTCATGACAAATCACAAATAGGTGAGGATCTTTTATCGATCATGTGACCAACTAAGTTAAGAAAGAGCGTTCTTATCTCATATGAGAATTTATAAGTCTTTAATATTTCTCTTTAATGTAAGTGTATTGATACGTACGAGTTTGTGTATGTGAATATAACTGTGTATTGTTTTCAAACCATTGTCATGTTTAAGCTTTACGGTTCTAATTTTGACTTTCCACTTAGCATTATTTGAAGTCCTTCGCATGCATTAAACTATAGAAATATTACAAAAATTATATTTTCATTCAGTCTTAATTACAAAACCATACAATAAGATGAAGACAACACCGATAGTATAAAGATTACTTACAATAAAGTGCATATAAAAAATATATGTAAGAGTGATTTCAAAGTATAATCCATCAACCATATTCAACAACTCAATCAAAACACAAGTCTCTTTTAAAATGATAAACACAATTTATTCACACACACAGTAAAAGACAATTAAAAAAAACTTTCATCTTTAAGTAAAACTCTTCAAAACTTTCAAGCGTATTTTTAACATCGATTGCATCAAATAAATCAGACACATGACATTTTAAACATGGACTATCAACATTCAAAGTAACGAAGTCACGAGTCAAGTTTTCCCAATTAACATTAAAAAGAGCCCGTTCGAAAAAAAGCGTCGAACTTTCGACCCCTTGTTAATGATTCACATTCATGCACTCTCATGTAAAAAATGAATCCATTTTTACAATCCACACATTCTTTTTTAGAAAGGTAGTTTATGTTGCATATGAGCTCATCAAATAGTCACTTACGTAGAGAATCAGCCAGTTTACGAACTTCTTGTGATGTATATGTGCTGATTTTATCACATCGACAATCACGGGGATATTTTTTCTCAATTTCCGAAAGGATGTACTCTTTTAGAGTATAAGTCATAAGTTTGTCTTTGACACTACGTGAGATACAAGGGGATGCGTAGCACAATTTGTCAATCTGGCTTTCCAAAAGTAGAACTCTATCAGGCATCAACTGGAACACTTCTCGTTTCAGTTTGAACAATCTTTGCACACTAACACAGATGTTACCATTCGCACTCGACTCTCCTTTTTTATAACAAAAGCGAAATCACGGTCTTCGATTAATTTTTGATTTACATTTTTACGTAGGCTTGAAATAAGTGATCTCCACACATCTGGTTCTAAGGAAATACCATCCATAGTTGGTCGAAAAATACCATCTTTCCCACACGTATATCTTCTAATATGCACGCGTGTACGTTTCCGAAAAGTATTCACCTAAAGTGAAAATACAATCACCCAAGTGTATCATATCATCAGGCTGTGGAGAAGCCTCAATGTTCATTTTCATGTTCGTTGCATCCCATCTGTTCATCTTCAGGCTTCAAAGTTTCAGAATGATTTTCACCAGCGTTAGTCATTCTTAACTCTCATAGGATTAGGAGTCACAATACTAAAACAACTTCCTGTGAACTTAAAAAATAAATCAAACTAGGTTTTAACACTAGCTGGTGAAAATCATTCTGAAACTTTGAAGCCTGAAGATGAACAGATGGGATGCAACGAACATGAAAATGAACATTGAGGCTTCTCCACAGCCTGATGATATGATACACTTGGGTGATTGTATTTTCACTTTAGGTGAATACTTTTCGGAAACGTACACGCGTGCATATTAGAAGATATACGTGTGGGAAAGATGGTATTTTTCGACCAACTATGGATGGTATTTCCTTAGAACCAGATGTGTGGAGATCACTTATTTCAAGCCTACGTAAAAATGTAAATCAAAAATTAATCGAAGACCGTGATTTCGCTTTTGTTATAAAAAAGGAGAGTCGAGTGCGAATGGTAACATCTGTGTTAGTGTGCAAAGATTGTTCAAACTGAAACGAGAAGTGTTCCAGTTGATGCCTGATAGAGTTCTACTTTTGGAAAGCCAGATTGACAAATTGTGCTACGCATCCCCTTGTATCTCACGTAGTGTCAAAGACAAACTTATGACTTATACTCTAAAAGAGTACATCCTTTCGGAAATTGAGAAAAAATATCCCCGTGATTGTCGATGTGATAAAATCAGCACATATACATCACAAGAAGTTCGTAAACTGGCTGATTCTCTACGTAAGTGACTATTTGATGAGCTCATATGCAACATAAACTACCTTTCTAAAAAAGAATGTGTGGATTGTAAAAATGGATTCATTTTTTACATGAGAGTGCATGAATGTGAATCATTAACAAGGGGTCGAAAGTTCGACGCTTTTTTTTCGAACGGGCTCTTTTTAATGTTAATTGGGAAAACTTGACTCGTGACTTCGTTACTTTGAATGTTGATAGTCCATGTTTAAAATGTCATGTGTCTGATTTATTTGATGCAATCGATGTTAAAAATACGCTTGAAAGTTTTGAAGAGTTTTACTTAAAGATGAAAGTTTTTTTTAATTGTCTTTTACTGTGTGTGTGAATAAATTGTGTTTATCATTTTAAAAGAGACTTGTGTTTTGATTGAGTTGTTGAATATGGTTGATGGATTATACTTTGAAATCACTCTTACATATATTTTTTATATGCACTTTATTGTAAGTAATCTTTATACTATCGGTGTTGTCTTCATCTTATTGTATGGTTTTGTAATTAAGACTGAATGAAAATATAATTTTTGTAATATTTCTATAGTTTAATGCATGCGAAGGACTTCAAATAATGCTAAGTGGAAAGTCAAAATTAGAACCGTAAAGCTTAAACATGACAATGGTTTGAAAACAATACACAGTTATATTCACATACACAAACTCGTACGTATCAATACACTTACATTAAAGAGAAATATTAAAGACTTATAAATTCTCATATGAGATAAGAACGCTCTTTCTTAACTTAGTTGGTCACATGATCGATAAAAGATCCTCACCTATTTGTGATTTGTCATGAAATAATATACATCGATAGATATGTTACTAAGTGTGTAATAGTTTTTATTTTTCTTAAATTCAAAGTTAAAACCAATTTGTTAATTGTAGGATTATATTAAGTGCTAAAAAATGCGATATTTTCGCTTATAATTTCGGTTGATAAGTAAAGTTTTATTACAAGTTCCCTCACACGAATGAACAATAACATTCTAGATGGATATTTGAAAGCTTGAGTAAATGATTTGTAAGTATCTTAAACATTATTATTATTATTTCTAATGCGTGTGTGTTAATTAATACTTAGAGTGCAAAGAGTAAATGGTTAAGTGCTATTGGTTATTAATACTAAGAGTAAAGTGATATTGAGTTTTAAATTTAATTAAAGCATTTCGTTTGAAGATTCAGTTGAAAAAAATTTTATTTTGTAAGTTTGAAAATTTTTGAAAAAAAAAAAAAAGATTGAAAGGAAAAAAAACAATATGTTACAAAAATATTATTATTATTATTTTGATTTGAAAAAAATATTTTTGCGGAAAAATTTACTGTTGTAAGATTAAAAATTTATTTTTATATGATTGAAAAAAAAAATTGATTTTTTTTTTAATTAGTGGAAAAATATTACAAGTTTGAGAAATTATTTCTTAAAAATATTTTATATGATTAAAGAAAACAAAAATTTTTGATTTCATTTTCTAAGTAGAAAAATATTACAAGTTTGAAAAAATACTGTTTTGAATCAAAAATCTGTTTTTGAAAGAAATATTCTTACAAGCTGGAAATTTTTTTTTATAAGTTTGAAATGAAAAAGAAATTAATTCGAAACTACGAATTAAAATCTAAAATTTTGTTTGGAAAACCTGACATCAGGCTATTGCCGATCTATGTGCTTGATATTTGAGAAACGTGAACTAATTTTAATTGGTCAGAAACAGTGACATCACTTGAAAGACGTAGGCCAGGTGGTGAATAATACTAGCACGTGGGGTTTGTTATCTGTTATCGGTAAAGGGGTAGATAGCAATATTGATAAAGTCATTTTCTCAATTCGTCTCGATGTGTGTGTGTGGACGATCCGAAGTGCTGTGGGATTACGGTAGTTTCTTTCAACAGCCGAGTTGATTTGCGATATCACGGCATGCGTTCTGCAAATCGACGATGGGCAGCCAGCCGTATGCAGCGATTTCAAATAAAACATGCATGTAATTGTAATTTTGTGAGATTGAGTTATAATTAACAATCCACTTATTACAATTTCATTCACTGTTTTTAAATAACTTCGCGATAGCTGGTACTTGAGGGATTTCACCCCAAAAAGGTTAGTCTTTTGTACTTAATTTTAGTCAGTATTTAGCTATAACTTAATTTGTCAAAATTTAGATTAAGTTTCTTAATTTAACGTATAGCTGTCCATTTGAATGTATCGTTCGAAAAGGATAAAGACTAAAATAAATGATATCGATTTTGTTAAAGAAATTAGTTGTTAAAGTAAAATATTATTGGGAAAATGAAATAGCCAAAGTGATTCTAATTCATGAAGGTTGAAAATTTTGTTTTATTCTAACAAGAGTGCTTGTATGAAAAAAAAAATAATAAAGTAAAACACTATGCGATAAAATGACTAAGTTAAATACTAATCAAAAAAAATAATTAATAGAGTTGATTAAATAAAATGTGATAAATTAAATGAAACTCTTGAAAAGCATATAAAGTGATGAAATGTAACTTGAGTGCGAAATTTGCTTACTGGAAAAAAATTAAATAAGTTGATTTTTAAAATCCATGAAAATTTCTTAATGATAAGTGTTTATTAATGCTAAGAGTAAATTGATTCCAAGTTTTGAAATGAATTTCAGTAAAAGTTATTTTTCGGTAAGTCTATTTTTAAAATTTGCTGACATGAAGTTTTGATACTCGACTTATAATTTTAACATTTCTTGGGTACTTCATTGATGTTTAACATTTTTGTGTTATGTGTTTTATTTTACCGTAGGTAAAAATAATTAAATAAAAGTGAAATTTATAAATTGTAATGAAAATTCTGTTAATGAAATTGGTTGGTTGTAAAGTAATATTTTGGAAAAGCTGTAATGAATGATAAATAGTAAAACGCAGTAAGTAAAATAGTAAAGTATGGTAAAGTAAAAATAAAATATTCAGAGGGGATTTAATTCATGAAAGTTGAAAATTTTGTTTTATTCCATCAAGAGTGTTTGCATGAAAAAAAAAATAAAGAAAGGAAAATATGATTAACTTAAATATCGATGATAAAAAATAATTATTAGAGTTAATTAAATGAAATGCGATAAATTAAGTGAAACTCATGAAAAGCATATGTAGTGATAAAATATAACTTGAGTGGGAAATTTGGTTACAGTAAAAAATTATTTAAGAAGATAATTTTTTAAAATTCATGAAAATATTTGATAGTGATAAGTGTTAATTAATACGAAAAGTAAATTGATTGTAGATTTTCGAAAATTAAATGGATAAATGTATAAAAATAATAACGTATGTGATAATTTAAAATATTAACAATGAAAAAAGAATCAAAGACGATTAAATGAATCTAAATCGTAAATGAGTTGCTATTTTAGTAAACTCAAACTAGAGTGAAAAGCATTTTAGTAGGAACATGTTAAAATCTCTTGTGCTAAGAAAAATAAATAACTTTTAAGCATAATTTTGTAACTGGAATAAATGTATGATAAAATGATTAAGTTAAGTATTAATGAAAAAGTAATTATTAGAGTTAATTAAATGGTACGTGATAAATTCAATGAAACTCTTGAAACGTATATGCAGTGTTGGAATGTAACTTGAGTGCGAAATTTGCTTACTGGAAAAAATTAATTAAGTTGATTTTTTAAAATCCGTGAAAATTTGTTAATGATAAGTGTTAATTACTACTAAGAGTAAATTGATTGCAAGTTTTTAAATTAAATTAGTTGGATAGTCCTGATAATGTTTCGAAAAATTTGAGGTTTCGATTCCTGTCACTAATTGCGAAAAATTTCTAAGTTTAAAAATATCGGGAAAAAAACGATAAAGTAAAAACAAGCGAGAAAATGATCAAACTCTAAAATATATTTTAAAAAAAAATCGAAATCACGAAAAAATAATTTAAGTCTGAAATGCTTGAAATTAGTTAAAGACTAAAAAGCTAAGAAAATAGTTGAAGACTGAAAATAATTGAAAAACGCTAAAATAGTGAAAAAAAAAAAAAAATCAAAGTGCTAAATGACAGGAAAAAACGTTAAAGTTCAAAATGTATGAAAGAATATTTCAGTTAATTATTTCTTAGAAAATTTAACAAATAAGAAAAAATATTTTGTTGTATGAAAGTAAAAAAAAAATTAGTTAAGAAAATTATTTCTTCGAAATTTTTACAAGTTAGAAAAATTATTTGTAAATTTGACAAAGAAAAAAGAAATTAGTTATGAAAATTTAACAAGTTAGAAAAAATAAAAATGATAAAGTTTGAAATGCATGAAAAAGAAAATCAAAGTTTAAAATATATTTCAAGCCCACAAAGCATTGAAATAAATCTAAAATCTCGAATGGGTTGTATTTAAATAAATCTTTACTTAAGTGAAAACTTTGTTATTATGAAAAATAATAATAATGACGATAGTTTCAATTATGAGCTGAAATTCAGTTAATGATATGCCATGATTAGTACTAAAGAGTAAATTAACTGATGGTTTTAAAATTAATTTAATTGTAATATTCGTTGTCATGGTACAGATTCACATTAAGACTGAAAGAGTAATGGAAAATATAGCATAGTGGTTAGCATACGTTTTTGCTAACTCAAAGTTTGGGTGTTCGATTCCCGGCCGCGACATTCTGTAAAAATAAAAATAATTAAATTCGCGAAACTTTGGTTGTCTTGACAACCATTCGTCGAAATTATTCAAAGTTCGGAAATAAAAAATCAACCTCTCAATAGATGGCGCCAGGAGCATTGCAAAAATAAAATCTTCAAAGTTCGCGTAAAAATATTCACATCCGAAACGTTGAGTGTTGCCATCCCAAAACTCGTAAAAGGTTACGAAAAACAAGTGTTGCCATCCGAAAACTTCTACGAAGTGTTGCCATCCCAAAACTCTGGTTGTCATGACAACCAGAAACCTCGTAATCTTTCACGGACAACTCAACTCACGCGGCGGTGGAGGCGGCATCAGGGAGGCGCAGGGATTGGGAGGCGGCTCATAGCCGCAGAGCCGCCTCTTGGGGCAGAACCGGCATTATTACCCTACTGAGACGATAGTCTATGAGGAGGTAAAGAGACAGCAAAAGGTTTGCGATAAACAGTAGTTTCAAAACCAATTTCAGTACGAGAAACAAGTACATCAAGAAATGAAATGCAATTATTCCGTTCTTTCTCACAAGAAAACTGAATATGAGGATCAATGGAGTTTACAATAGATAAAACCTCATCACTCTCAAACTGATTCTGGTTCATTAGAACAAAACAATCATCAACATACCGAACATAAAATTGGAACTGCAGTTTTTGGAACAGCTTAACCTCAAAATAATGCATGTAAATATCACTAAGAATGGGGCTAAGTGGGTTACCCATAGCCAGACCATCTAACATAATATAAAAATTCCCATTAAAAACAAAAGAACATTGCATAAGACAAGTACGGGTAAGGAAAATTAAATCCTCAATTTCCGTATTGGTGAAATGAAATTCAGAAAGTCTTCTACGAAGGCATAACAATGAACCCTCGACGGGAACGTTCGTAAATAAAGAGTTCACATCAAAAGAAGGTTCACGGTTACTGACAATTTCTTTTCTTTTTGTTTAAGCTTCGGCTTAATCCTTGTCCAATTGAATTCTTTCTTTCTGGGTTCGTACCTAAGGGAAAGCTCCTGGCCTTTGCTTGCATTCCTATTGGTTCGTTATCGGTTTATAACTTTGTCATTGGTGTTTGGCTAATCCGCTGTTTTTATCTTTTAAGCTGCATGCTTATCTGCTCTTGGCTTTTGTCGGATGTCTTTTCATCCATAAGCTCATTATTTTTTGCATTGAAAAAGGCGTTCCCTGTAACGCCGAAACACGTGTCTGCGGTAATTTACAAATTTGTGCTTCTACTTACGTTGTTTGTTCTGACTTTACTATTCAGCACAAAGGTATTTATTTATCTTATTATTTTGGCTTAAACGGGCCTTACGTTTTCATTTTCCGCCTTTTATGCAATTTGTGTTTTTGTTTTTGTTTTCGGAATTTTTGTCTATTGTTGTATTTTGATCGTGACTTTTTACTTCTTGTTTCTTATTCATTCCGTTAGTGTTTGATTTTGTTTATTTTCATTTGTTTTGGTTTTGCTTTTGATTATGTCTCAAATCAATAGGTTTGCCAATCTTCGGATTAAGAAATTTCGTTTTTTGAACCATTTAAAATTTCTTCAAGAGTGTAGGCGCAAGAAAATTATTCCGAAGTTTATTTCTTTGAAATGTAATTTACCACGTTCTGTAAAAATTGACAAAGTAATCTTTCGGTCGAAATTGGCTTTACTCAGAGCTTCGATCCAGGAAACTAGGAAACATTTATCGTTTATTGAACGTGAACTTTATGATTTACATCTTTCGGTTTCTAATTCCATTCCCAACTTTAACATTATTGACAGAAATTCTTGGTCTAGAACCCTTCGTTCCTCTGATAAACATCAAATTGTTTTGAAAAAGAAATTAGCTATGCTTTGTAAATCTTCTCATGTCGTTCCTCTTGATAATTTACCGGTTGTTAATAAGAATGTTGTTGTTAATCTTTCTAGCGTTCCATTAAGTAATTCTCAAATTGAGGCTCTAAAATGTAATGATAATTTTGCTGTGAGTGTTAATCCTTCTTTTTCAAAGCTTATTGCTCCTGTTGAGAAAGCTTTTAAATTTAGTGCCTTAACTTCCTCTCAAAAAGATTCGATTCGGCATCTTATAGCTTCTAATATTGACTTTAACTCGAAAATTTCTAAACCTGTATTTGCTAATACTGTTAGCCGTTCTGTTAAAGACTTAGTTTCGAATTCTGATCTGGTTGTTACCAAAGCTGACAAGGGTGGCCAAATTGTTGTTCTTGACAAATCATCTTATGTTGATAAAACTAATGATTTGATTTCTTCTGGACCATATGCTGAAATTTCTAAAGATCCTAGTGATAAAGAGTTAAAAACTATTGCATCTGCTGTCAAGTCTGTTAAGTCTATTCCTTCAAATGTTAAACGCTCTGTTGTTCCATCTATTGCTAATTGTGCTAGATTTTATGCTTTACCTAAGGTGCATAAAGCTGGTATTCCTTTCAGGCCGATTGTTGCCAATATTGGTACGGCTTCGTACAAACTTGCAAAATATTTAGTCTCTGTGTTTTCTCCCCTTAGGAGTCACAATTTATTTACTATTAAAAATTCTGTTGAGTTTGTTAAAAAAATTCATAGTTTCGTTCCAAATAATTCTTTTATGGCTTCTTTTGATGTGAACTCTTTATTTACGAACGTTCCCGTCGAGGGTTCATTGTTATGCCTTCGTAGAAGACGTTCTGAATTTCATTTCACCAATACGGAAATTGAGGATTTAATTTTCCTTACCCGTACTTGTCTTATGCAATGTTCTTTTGTTTTTAATGGGAATTTTTATATTATGTTAGATGGTCTGGCTATGGGTAACCCACTTAGCCCCATTCTTAGTGATATTTACATGCATTATTTTGAGGTTAAGCTGTTCCAAAAACTGCAGTTCCAATTTTATGTTCGGTATGTTGATGATTGTTTTGTTCTAATGAACCAGAATCAGTTTGAGAGTGATGAGGTTTTATCTATTGTAAACTCCATTGATCCTCATATTCAGTTTTCTTGTGAGAAAGAACGGAATAATTGCATTTCATTTCTTGATGTACTTGTTTCTCGTACTGAAATTGGTTTTGAAACTACTGTTTATCGCAAACCTTTTGCTGTCTCTTTACCTCCTCATAGACTATCGTCTCATCCTCCAAATCAAAAATATTCTGCTTTCAATTCTTTTGTTTATCGCGCAATTAATATTTGTTCTTCGTCGGAACTTCTTAAAGTGGAACTTAATTATCTTAAAGCTGTGGCAATTGATAGAGACTATCCGCCAACTTTGATTGATTCCATTTATAAAAAACTTTCAAATAAATCCCAAACTAATGTTCTTAACCGAACCTTCATCAAAAAGAATTTGGTTGTTTTGCCATTCTTTCCATCTGTAAGCTATCAGGTTGCTAAGATTCTAAAACGTTTCCAATTCCAGGTGGTGTTCTCTCCTATTAATAAACTTTCATTCTCTTCTCTTAAAGATCCTATTCATCCTCTTAATTGTTGTGGAATTTATAAAATTAATTGTAGTTGTAAACTTGCCTATATTGGACAGACTCGGCGTGCTTTAAAAATTCGCTTGAAAGAGCATCAAAATTATGTTAAAAAACAACAATTAAACAAGTCTAGTATTGCTCAACATTGTTGGGATTCGAATCACTCTTTTGATTTTAACTCTTATCAGATTATCCCAAAATGCCCCAATTCATCAGATCTTGACTTTTGGGAATCGTTTCATATTTTGAGGAACAGTTCTAACTTAGTTAACGATCTTAGTTCAGTTCCATATTTTTCTAACATTTGGCTCCCATATCTTTAATACCCCCCTTTTTTCCCACTCATTTTTATCTATCTTCCTTTGTTTATTTTTACCTTTTTGTCTTGATTGACACCCCCCCCCCAATTTTCTTCTATTTATCTTTATTTTTCCTTTTTTCGAATATTTTTTGTTTTTGTTTATCTTATTTCATGGTTTTCCATTCTGCTTTTCCTTTCTTGCGGTTCACGGTTACTGACAATTTCTTTTCTTTTTGTTTAAGCTTCGGCTTAATCCTTGTCCAATTGAATTCTTTCTTTCTGGGTTCGTACCTAAGGGAAAGCTCCTGGCCTTTGCTTGCATTCCTATTGGTTCGTTATCGGTTTATAACTTTGTCATTGGTGTTTGGCTAATCCGCTGTTTTTATCTTTTAAGCTGCATGCTTATCTGCTCTTGGCTTTTGTCGGATGTCTTTTCATCCATAAGCTCATTATTTTTTGCATTGAAAAAGGCGTTCCCTGTAACGCCGAAACACGTGTCTGCGGTAATTTACAAATTTGTGCTTCTACTTACGTTGTTTGTTCTGACTTTAAAGATGCATTTGCTTTTCTTACTATATACTGTGTCTACCGTATACCGGTTTATTTTTTTCTTTCTTTCCCATTAATCATTGATTTTGTACATCGTAGCAATATTTTATGTTGAATAAAACGTTTTTTTTTAAAATACAAGTAAACATTCAGTTCTTTATGTTAGAGACAGTAATGTACAGTTAGTTAAGAGATTGTTTTTAACAGTTTGAGGGGGTGTTTACAAGTGTCTAAAATAATCTGGTACGTTTATAAGAAAATTTACACATACCCTTTTCCACAACGCGAAAATTCGACCTACGCGAGAGGTCTTGGAATGCATCCCTCGCGTAAGACGGGAGTTGACTGTACTACAAGGCAATATACATTGAGGTTTGTAAAATGGTGCAATTTTGCATTATTGGGCGATTTACATCAACTGGACGCACACAGGTCATTGCAGTTGAACAAGAGTGCTTGCTTTTATTAAACAGAGGTGAAAGAGAAGAGAACATTTTGAAAAATCAACTGAGTTTTTCAAAAATGACCTAGACATTGAGAGACTGCGTTTACACTTGAATATGTTAGCCGATGTCACTAATGTAAAAACAACTGGTCTTAAAAAGCATGCGTAAATTAAATTTCCTTTTTACAAAAATACTGTGTGTGTTTGTATTTATTTCTTCCGTTTTTCGAAGCCAAAAAATATGTGTCGGGCTTGTCGAGTTTTCGAGGTTCTAATGTTGATTATATGATTTTAAAAAAACTTTAAAACTCACTATTTTTCATCTCAAATTTAGAAAATTTCCTGCGGCATGCCCCCTTTCCCCCGATATTTTTTAAGTCGGCGTCTCTGGCAGTGCCCCTCAATGCAAGTCAAGCGCCCTACCTTTTCCATGCCTAGCTACGGCACTGCATGACACCCCATAAAATAGAACAAAAAAAATGTCTCTTACTAAGACAAGTGACATGATCTAGTTGAACCAGAAAAATTTGTATACCAATTTTTGGATTGTTTTACTTTGAAAATGCCATGCCACATACTGTTTGTTTTTTAAATTATACACACCAGAAAATATGTAAATTGGCATTTTCAAGGCACAACAATCGACCTTTATTTGGGGGGGGGGAACCTCCATGGGATTACATAGCCCCCTAAACCCCCGGTGATGACTGGGCCAGCCCCCCCCCCCCCCCCAATGATTTTTGCTAGTCGGCGCCCCTGGGCCTAGCCTACTAGATTATTTAACCTTTAAGTTTTTTCCTAATTGAGACTGCTCAAGGAGCCACTCGCTTTACCATTATCGATATACAGGGTGATTATAATTAAAGCTCCATTTTCAAAACGCTGTAAAAATAAACCCACTGGTCAGAATGACGTCAGATTTCAACAGCATATTATCGAAGAAGGGGGAAAAGTATGGCAACTGAAAAATAAATAGTTGAAATTTTTAGCAATAGATGGCGCTGTAAGGTTCTTAATTTTATGCGCATGACAGCTGTCTTGATTTACATATTCTTACACTTGCAGTGGCTCTACTCTAAAAATACTAACTAGTATTTATTTTTCTTCTGCCATATGCTTTCCTCCTTCGTCGATAATATTCCATTCAAATTTGACGTCATTCTGACCAGTGGTTTTATTTTTACAGCGTTTTGAAAGTAGAATTTTAATTATAATAATCACCCGGGGGTTATGTAAATCAAGAATATGTAAAACAAGTCAGCTGTCATGCGCACGACTCATTGAAGTTGTTATAAAATGGATGGGTCATTTCGCGTCTGAGAAGTTCACTATGACTGTCTCAATGAAAGATCGTGCTTTGCTGGGGAAGCTCTACTACAAGAATGATGATTGTGCAAATTTAGCTCTGCAGAAGTTTCGGTCCCTGAATTATTTCAAAAAAGGCGTTGGTTTGATGACTGTCAAAGCTCTGGAGAAAATGATACCAAAGTTCGAAAAGACGGATTCTTTTGCTATGCAACCTGGTAGAGGGAGGAAACGAATTGATTCGACGGCAGTGGAAGAAGTAGCCACCCCCAGGCAATGCAGAAGGAGTCGAATGGTGGTGTACAAACGTGTGGTGCTCGTAGAATTGCCCGAACATTGGTCAAACCTGTGACCACGGTACGCAAAATTTTACATAACATTCTTCTGTGCTATCCGTTCAAAATTACTCAGCTGCACGAGTTGCTTCCTGTTGACCTGCCAGCAAGAGAGACTTTTGCTTTAGAATTTCTTGCTCGCATGGAAGTTGACAATGAATGGCCGTGGAAGATTTTGTGGACTGACGAAGCTCACTTCCACCTGACAGGATATGTGAATGCCCAGAATTGTCGAATATGGGCAACAGAAAATCCATACGCAAATAATCCAGAACCGCTTCATCCTGCAAAGGTCACAGTGAGGTGCGGGTTTACGGCGTCATTTATCATAGCGCCATATTTTTTCGAAGAGATTGGTGCCTCCGGTCCTGTTACTTGTACCGTAACTGGTAAGCGTTATGAATGCCTTTTCAGAACCACGTCATTCTAACTCTACAGCAGCACGGATGCGTGGATGAAGTCATTTTTATGCAACAGGGCGCACCTCCGCACATCGCGAATCCAGCGAAACAGCTACTGAAGCCCCATTTCGGAAATGCTAGAATTATCAGTCACCATTTCCATACAGCCTGCCCGTCCAGATCACCTGATCTTAACCCGTGTGACTTCTGGCTATGGGTCTATTTGAAAGCTGTTGTGTTCCGATCGCAAACTTAGCTGAGCTGAAAGCACGCATTGCGCAACACATTTTAAACGTTAGCCCGGAAACACTTCGATCAGTTGTGGAACATGCTGTTTCTCGATTTCCACTTGTTTCCAAACAAGGCATATTGAACATCTTTTGTGCCAGTCTCACGACAGTTAAAAACCAGTTTGATCTAAGAATAAACGACCGCTATCCAATTATGATGCTTACAGCGCCATCTATTGCTAAAAATTTTAATTATTTAATTTTCATTTGCCATACGTTTTCCTCCTTTCTTGATAATATGCTATTGAATTCTGACGTCATTCTGACCAGTGGTTTTATTTTTATAGCGTTCTGAAAATTTAACTTTAATTATAATCTCCCTGTACATTCATCGAATGAGGGATTGATCTTGGGCGCACATCGGATTGAGGTCTTTGAAAGTGTTGTCTGGATTAGAGCGGGATAGATTAAAATCCGCTAAGTGTGACGTCAATTGGGCTTTGCAGTTCACCTCTCAGAGATTGGCTCGAAAGGATTGCTGGATTGCTATTAGTGATGTTTAACTTTTTTTGAGTTTGGTACCAGATAAACGTTGCTTTTCTAATTATAAGAAGTATGCAAAATAAAAAACTGGGAGTTAATATACAATCGAGTAAAACAGCTCGTTTCTGACAGATATCTGTGTTCCTAAAAAAGTAAATTTGCAATACACATCAATTTGCCTTTCCTTTTGATTCATACGAAATATCATACAAGAGCACCGTGAGCAATATGGTGCCTGCACGATTTTTCTTCTGACGTCGCAAGTATATTTTGAGCTAATCTGTATTTTTTATGTAAATGTATAAACAATTCAAAAAAAGGCAACCTTTACATTCGGATGAATAAAACAAAAACGTCATAATTTCATAGCCCATATCAATTAATATAAAACAATAAAATAAATAATTTACGAACAGCGGAATTAAGACTAACATTCCGCTTTTAATTCGAAACACTAAAATTTCGATTCATCTCATACAGAAGTGATGAACCACAATGTTTTGAAAGTTGACCGAGTAGACGTACAATTACTCCCCCTCAGAGGTGTTCCCTCCATATACGCTGTATACTCTCAAACATTTTTCAGACAAATAGCGTATACCCTCAAGCTTCAAAAATTTTCATTTATAATTTATGTTCTATCAGCACATTTTCAACTTTTCCTACGGCAATAAAATGCTGGGGCTGCATGATTTTATAGAAAATTCCTTGGTATTTTGCATGCATTGTTACGCTCTTATTTTAAGTGTAGTTATCCCTCGCTACTTCGCTCTTCGACTTTCGCGGCTTCTTCACTACATAGCTGATTTTTCAGGATTTTTTTTTTTTTCAAATATAGTAATTAGCCTTTTTAATGCGTTCGTGTAAAAGTTTTATACGTAATACCTTTAATGAGGATAAATGTAGAGAAAGAACGGGGGTATATACGGTCACTAACTGACAATTAATTCATCATCGTAGTGCTATTTTCATACATTAGCAGTCTTAGTTTATTTCCCAATAATTAACAATTTGATATCTGTTTCGTCTTATATATCTCATTTATTCCTATTTTTGCAATGTATCAAATATCATAAATGTAATGGTGGATAAAGGTGCTGTTTCATGTCTAACTATGTTAAAAATCTATTGAAATTGTCGTAAGTAAGTTATCTGCGCTCTAATTAGGAAAATATTCGGTCTATAAATACAGAATCCTACTTCGCGGAAATTCAGTTATCGCATTATAGTCTGAAACCAATTAATCGCGATAAACGAGGGTTGTTTATTTAATCAGAGTACTATTTTTGAAAAACGTATGGAACATCATCTAATACCTTTTCTGGGCCTCTTTAACTATGTAATCTCGGAGTAACCCAAGATCACTCTTTGAGAGTTAAAACCATAATAACGTATTTCGCTAATTTCAAAACAGATGATTTGACGCCTGGAAAAATTTAGAAAATGATTCTTTTAGCGGTCAAAAAGCGGATGCGCTTCGTGACGTGCTACTTTCCACGTGGCCCTACTGCTGGCCCACTTTGATAGGTCACCTAAGATTGACGTACAGCTCCGTCCAGTCTGAGTAGTGAATAGACTGGGACACCGTTAGGTCTTTTGGCAGTGTCGCACCTTTTGAAGGCCGATTACCATGGTCACTTTTGAACTTATGCCGAGTGCAGTGGGATGGTATAGACTTTGTGCAGTCTTTGGACACGCAAATCAAATCTCTTCCTGATTTGGCTACGACCGAAGCGCCAAGTAACCGACCAACTAAAAAAATTAATGTTGGCCCGGGCACACCTCTTGGTAAGTTCCTGTGAAAGAAAATTTTTTGATCGAGGAGACGACGTTACTACTTCGTGATGTGGAGTATAAAAAAAATACCTGCTTTCTCGCGTACCTGTGGTCCGGAGCAATTTCTTACAAGTTTCGGAACTGTGTACTAGAGGCACAACTGTTGTTGTGCCGTTTTATCATTTACATACGAACTGTACGCAATCTCAGAAAGTTCTCCGTTTGAGGCAATATGTCAGTAAAATATCACGTATGTTAATTTCGGCAAACGAAAGTCTGTAAATATTGTAAATATATTAAAATAGCCCAGGCAGCATGAATAAATTTTCAGTTCATGTAAAATGTATTATTACTTGGCAAAGTACGAGTAACACTTACTTTACGACTACGCCACAGTATTCAAAAGGGTAAACAATCCTTGTTGATTTTTCAGAGTGTTTTAAAGTGGGTTGTTCATTGACAATGGCATAAATAAATGGTTACGAATTATGAACCCTAAACCAGGAGTAATAATAAATGACACAAGCGGATAAATTTAAGCATTTTATTTCCTTCATGCTAATGTTAAAAAGGTACTTTAGTAAGAAGAAACACTTTAAATGAGGAATAAAAATTTAAGCAATAATTTACATAGCTATTACTTGTTTTAGAAAGTCTTTATTTTTTGGTTTTGCCTTGCTGTAAAAATTTCCACAAACTAATCAGATATGAATTTAACAAGTCAATATGCCAAATGTAATTATCTTAAATAATTCTTCACAAATTTTTTTTTTTTTTTTTGGTCATCTGTTATCAAATTTATCATTTACGAGGCCGTGAAGTAAACCGGCCGGTACACCAAAATTTTGTCCGAAAACCGGTACTGTTAAGGTCAAATAGGGACGTCTGACAAACCTACCTGTATGTTACAGCGTAAAAATTTGTAAACAAAGTTTTAAAAAAAGATCGAATGCAAACATTTACAAAACTTGTGTATAAGTATTTCGGGGTTGCAAGGAAGCAAGCCCCTTTACAGCATGAAAAATATTATATTTCGAAGAGAAATTGAGTCACACAATAAAAAGCTAGACAGAGTAATATTTTATTATCGTTATAGAAAGTGAACGACATATAAACGAATAACTTTGTAGATGAGGTAGTGATTTCATTCATAAATAACTTTACGCAGTGCAACGAGTTGAAAAAAAATCATGATCGCCATCTATTGACAAGTAGAAGAAACATAAATGTTTTTGGATAAATATTATATCGATGAAGGAAAAAAAGTAAAATTTAGTTGAACTTTTGAAAACAATGAAAATTACTTATAGTTTTTATAATTTCCTTTTTTTTTTCCTTCTTCTTTCTCGTTTTTTTTTTTTTTTTTTTTTTTGCAATAGCATAAAAGTTCTTGCACCGATAAAAGATCTTGTACGATAATCTGTTGTTTTTCTGTAAATTTTATAATGTGTAAAAGAGTTTTCGGACCCCCTGTACATACATGTTTCTTGCTTTAATGTCATCTGCTGTACTTAAGCTTTGTCATACAAGATTGCTTATTTGGCCTCTGATGAACATAAAGCACGAAAAAAAGAAGAAAAAGAACATCCGACGCTTCACTATTGTTGATGAGGAACACAAAACGTGTTTCTTAAAATGTCTCAAAAACTCATTTCTGTAGATCCTACGCTTTACCTTGCCACGGCAGTATAATTCAGTTATTATTATTTTTTTTTTTTAAATATCTTTGCTGGTAGTACACATAATGGTTTTTTGTTTACAAATGAATCCATTTGTTTACCGATACAATCATTTGCTCCGGCTTCGTTTCAACATCCCTTTTTTTTTCTTTTGTTACATTTATTGTATTGTACTTTCTTCGCGCAAATGACAATTCAAATTATTCATAAGAGGCGCTGCAGTTTTCGGCTATTAGAGTAAAAGAAAATTTGGCTTTCATTCGCTAACAAACAATCATAAAGTGACATTTTTCACATCCTGTTACTTTCAGAGAGTCTCAGTTAGTCTTGGTTTAACGGAGCAATACAATTCGGCAACTTCTTTCATGCTGCTCGTAAAGATATAGCATCGTAAAAAGTTGTTAGGAGACACTTTTATAATGACTGCCAGTTTTTAAAACAGTTCATTCATTTATAAGCATAAGTTGCAACACTCTCTGTTCTATCTCTGACGAACAAAGTATCAATTCACGTTACGTGTTCGATCTTGCCAGATCGAACGTGTATTCATTCAGTCCTGCTCTTCGGATGCTTAAACATCTTGCTCGGTAGAGATCGGGCGCAAATGGCGGTGTTTATGCACGTCGTCGAAATCATGTTCGGATAAATTTGCAGCGGTCTACCTCTGACGTCACAAGAACGGGTGGAGCTACGTAACCTTCTGACGTCACATCCTTTCTTTTGCTAGTTCATTTCAGTGAGCTCTATAAAATGGAGAAAAGCTACAATAGTGGAAACTTAAGCTCGCTTGGCGGGATTAGGCATGTCGTCGAAATCATGTTCGGATAAATTTGCAACGGTCTACCTCTGACGTCACAAGAATGGGTGGAGCTACGTAACCTTCTGACGTCACATCGTTTCTTTTGCTAGTTCATTTTCGCGTTTGATATTTTTTTCGTTTCGCTTTTCGATCTTATTTTTTTATTTATTTATTTTTCTTATCTTTATTTCCTTTTTGTTATTGTTTTAAAACAGAAAGGGAATTTATTTTTTAAAGCAATAACGGTTTTACTTCAAATTTAATTAAAATAATATTTTTTTAAGATATAAATTTGGCGTTCGAAAAGATATTATTATTTTATTCGAAAAATGGGAGGGGGGAGGAAGTATCAAGATTAGTTTTTCAAGTTATTTACCAAAATATGTTTTATTTTAGCTGTTTAAGGTAAACATTTTGTAGGGGGAAATAGGTTTTAAGTTTCTGTAAAATATAACGGTATACGAAAAAAGGAAAGAAAAAAAGTACGAAATTTTTTGTTAAGAAATAATTTAATTCCCTATGAGCCGAGAAATAACAGGAAATATCTAACGTTTATTAGCACAAATAAATAGATTGTTGAATACACGTGTTTCGGGGTTTCCAGGAACCCGTTTTTCAATTCAAAGTTGTGTACTTTAGGATGTAAAGACATCCGGTAAAATCTGTTTGTTTGTATTAAAAAACATTGAATAGTTCTTGTTAATATTATTATTAAAGTTTAAAATAGGGGGTGGCGATTATCGAAATAAGTTTATCAAGTTACTCAACCATTGTACTTTTATTTTAGCTATTAAATAAAATTTAATAGTTAAATGGGATAACTTAATAGCTAAGTTTATGGGGAACAATAGGTTTTGAGAGTCCGCGAAATAAAATGACTGACGAAAAAACAATGAAAATGGAAGAGCAGGGTGGGGGGGGGGGGGGGCAATATTGTTGTACAAAATCCAAATTATTTCTAATGAGGAATAAGAGAAAACACAGGTATGGACAGAGATGGGCAGATTCGTATTCGTAAATCTGAATCCGAATTTGATTCACAGTATCTTAACGTGTCAATCCGAATACGAATACATTCGTATTCACAAGTGTGAAACCGAATACGAAATTCGGATTCATACCTGTGAATCCGAATCCGAATCTATTCAGATTCAGATATATGAATCCAAATCATTTCTGATTTACATCTGTGAATACGAATCCATTTAAATTCACACTTGGATTCACTGAAGAATTCAATTCAAAAGTCCAATATAAATAAATAAATGTCTTGTCTGTACCTCGCTACAGGTCGAGTTTTTGGTGTTAGTGAATTTCTGAAGAAAAGTGACGATATTGTTATGGGTCCAAAAATTTTAAAAGTGGAATTCTACCAAAGTCATGTAAATTGAAACTTGATTTGTTTATATATTTTTACCACAGATAATTTATCTCAATTTCATAACTTTAAAATGTAATGAATATACAGTGATTGATGTTACAAAGGACCAAATTTGATTGTAAAAATTTGTTGATGTTACAGATACTTATACCGATTCTCTCTGAAACGTTTCATTTAAAAAACTAGTATGTTGTGGCCATCACGAAACTGTCTTCTATATTTTTCTTTTTTTTTTTTTCTGATCCCTCCCCATGCTTGACGAGAAAGCAATATTCCCAACAAAAACAAAATTACACATGCAAAAACTTGACTACCATCCCAATGTCTGAATTATTGTAAAAGCAAAGCAAAGAGCGAAAATTGAAAGTTATTTTAAAAGCCTTGCTTGAATTAATTACAAATATTTTATTTATTAACAAACATAAGATGGCAACAGTTAAAAATTTTAAATCATTGAGATAATAATTCCGATCATTTCCATTCAATTAAAATCACGAGAAATACGCAGACGACAATCTATTACGATTTATCTTTCTTATTGTTGCATTAATAAAGCTATTTTTTATTCAAAAAAAAAAAAAAAAAATCAACACCTCTTGGAGCGATTGGCGTCAAAATTGAACCAAAGCCTGTTTACATATGGATTCACATATATTCCAAATTTCAACCAGAACGTAGCATTACTTCTTGAGATAGGGCACTCACAACGGAAAAAAAGAACGGGCGGTTGCGCTACCCCCTTTTTAGCTGTTGACACCAAAATAAAATCAGCTCTTATTCCCACTAAGGACTACTTGCCGATAAATTTTTCTTTCATTCTGTTCATTATTTCTTGAGATACAGCAGTCACAATTGACGACAAAAAACGTTCCATAGCTCAACCCCCGTTTGAGTTATTGACACCAAAATTGAATCAGCACCTGTTCCTGTTAATGGCAACATATGGACCAAATTTTGTTTGATTCCGCCAGTTACTTCCCGAGGAATAGCAAGCACGCATAACTCAAAAAACGTCCCATTGCTCCACCCCCCTTGGAGGAATTCGCGCCAAAAACCAATGGGCACAAGTTCACATAGGGGCACATATGTGTACCAAATTTCGTTCGATTTCATGCGGTAGTTTTTGCTGTAGAGCGGCCACAAAAAACTGGTCACACACAGACGTGACACACACACACACACATACATACACACACACAGACAGACACATTTTCCAAAAATAGTCGAAATGGACTCAGCACACCTCAAAACGTTCGAATCCGTCAAAATTCGAAATTCGAAAATTTGCACGAATCCAATACTTTCTTCTATGTATTAGATATAGAAGAAAGTAAAAAGAGCAAATATAAAATGATGGAAGAAAACGTTTGTTTATTCAATAATACAAACATACATTTTAACACTCCATCTCCGGAAGGAAGCATCGATCACAAAGATAATTATTTACTAATAGTTCTACTAACCAAATTTCTCACGAAAAAACGGAAAATGCGTAAAAGAATGCTGGGTTGTGTTTCGTATTTCGCATTTATTTTCAACTATCGCAACCGTTGACTACTGCGAAAACGTTCTTGTTTGTACCAAAGAGTTCTATAATAAGGTAGAGGAACGACTCGTATACTGCTTCCATTCGCCACCATGATCAAGCACGGAGACCGATTTGAGAGAGATTAGAGTGGCAAGAACGGTAGTTTCGTTATGAAATGTAATGAAATTCTAGCGGCGATAAATGTTTTTTAGCGTCAAATTGCTGATATTTTTCCTCAAATGCAATTTTAAATGGAAATAACGATGGAATCTGCTTGAAATTTTTGTCAAATAATTTGAGGTTAAACTGTATAAAAAGTTTTAATGAATGATGTATAAAAACATAATGCTCTGACAGAATACAGTGATTTTTAACAGATAAATTGGGAAATTTTTAATCAATACTCAAGAACAACAAAAAACTCTACATATTTTATTAAACAGATTATAAAATTGTGTTTAAATTTTTGGATCTTACTTCATAACAGGGTTGATAAAAATCAGGATTTAAATATATATATATATATATAAAAACTCGAATTTTTTTATTTCCTATCCTATTCCTATTCCTATTCAGAGTCACAACTGACTACAACTGTATTTATGTCGAGGACTGCATACTATGTGCCTTGCCTCCATTATTTTATATACCGACAGATGGCAGCACCATCACCGAATCGAACAGTTAATGAGAATTTAGAACAAGTCCATTAGCTAATATCTACCTGGTGCTAGCACCCTCAGAGATATCTTTTTACTTGGAGGACATTAAGACCACGAGCATATTTAACGTCGCCCAGTCCCCTTTAATGACGACGGTGGGTCTTCGACCATCGAGGTTCGAACTTAGGGCCCTCCGGCAGCGAATCCGACACTCTACTGGTCGGGCTACCACGGCCCTAATTTTTTTATTTAAACCGGATTTTTCTGATTTAAATAGAATTTTTGAAATTTAAATTTATTTAAATATAGTTTTTGATACTAACAAGTTAAAATGCTCAAGTTAGATGTTAAATTAGATAATTATTTTCCTATATATGGTTAAAAATTCATAAAATCTAAGTTTGAGTAATTTAAAAATCAGTAAAAAATAATTACACTTCTGCGTTTGATAAAATCTTTCTACAATATAAAGTCCCATATCCGTATGGGTGTATTTCCCAGAAATTTTTTAACAATCAAAATAAATAACAACTTTCTTTTTTCAAAGGAAAAAAAAAGGAAATAATATGGAAGTACATAAACTGAGAAAGAATAAAAATAACGTAGAACATTGAATTATTTCCCCCCCTTTTTTTTTTTTTTTTTTTGAAAAAAAAACATCTGAAAAAAAAATGCACGAAGAAGAAAAGGAAACCATATGCTTCTTGTATTTTAAATATTTTAATAAAACTCACCAAGAACTGAAAAGGAGACTGTTTTTTAGAATTCTTATCTTATAAAACGCATGCATATTTTTTTTTCTCACTGTTTTGACTGTAAGTTGAGGAGGATTGTATGTTTATTTTTTAGTGAATAAGTAAATAGCTTAACTAGGGTGGTTCCAAAATACATGTAAAAAAAAGTTTCTAATAGATAACAGGACACCCCTCAATATTTTTAGACTTGTGGATAGTAATATACCGGAAGAATTTTGACTTCTTATTTCAACTGAAAGAGAGTGCTCAACTCCCTCCCCCAAACATACTTAAGTATGGGGAGGGGCGTTAAATATTACATTGAAGTGAAATAACAATGCTACATGTTATAATATACAAAAGTAATATGCATATACATTGCAAAAAAAAAAAAAATATTTACAAAAACACAGCTGGGGAAATTAAATGTTTCCAAATTTGTGACATTTTCCATGCCACGACTAATGTTAAATTGAGCACCCTCTTAAAATTTGAGTAAGAAACTAAAACTTTAACAGCATAATACTATTAGTAAGTCTGAAAAAAAAAATAAAAATAATAGGGTGTGTCCTTGACTTTAGCTAAAAAAAAGTTTTTCTGAACCACTCTAAGCTTAACTCTTAATGGGTACGTATCCAATTTAATTTATTATTTTTAATTTCATTGAAAGGTAATTTCGTTTCATATATATATATATATACTTTGCAAGTTTTTTCTTTTTTAATGTTAATTGCTACTATGATTTTTTTTAAATATTTTTCTTCGGTTTCAATTACATTTATTTAATAACAATATGAAATTTAGTGTTTCTTTTAGTAAGATTACTTATTATTCCGAGGACAATTCTTTGAATTCGGAATGCGAACCTTTTCAGAAATGGCGATTTTCGCTTAGATCAGCACTAAGTGGTGATTTTTTCAAGCCGGTGAGTGATAATACCGATGCTATTTCCCTAGAGAGAGCCTCTCATAAATCTATTCGAGCTTTATGTTTAAAATGTGATGCGAATGCTCCCTCAAAAACTAAAGAAGGTCAGGTGAACATTTTGAATACTTCGAATTTAATTCGCCATTTACAGCGATACCACTCCACTGATACTGAGGAAGAATTCAAAGCTAGTCTTATATCTTCTAGGGAAGAATTCGTTATCAAGAACCCCCTAGAGAGGTCCCTAACTTGAATGAACATTTTTTTTTTTTTTGTTTTATTTTTAAAGGGACAAATCTACACACTTATACCTTGTCTTGAAGAGACGTAGTAAGTCACATCCTGAAAATAGAATACTTCGTTCGAATGGAAAACGTATGATTAATATGCTACTAGAGGTAAAAGTTCAAAACTGTCCCAAGTATGGGCACTTGACTGTACGAAAAATTAGCGAAAATCTTTAGTGTTCATGACCATAAAATCATGATTTTTAACTTTTTATGAACTTCTAAAACCTGGGTCCAGTAGTATTTGACTCGGGGCTCTAAATAGTAGGAAGTTCATTCTCGGGTCAATTACTTAGTTTGACGCCAATAAATATACATCCAAAAACTCGCTAACACCCAAAACTTGAACTGTAGCGAGGTACAAAGAAACATTTATTTATTTATATTGGTCTTTTAAAATTGAATTTTTCAGTGAATCCAAGTGTGAATCCAAATGGATTCGTGTTCATAGATGTGAATCAGATATGATTTGGATTCATAGGTCTGAATCCGAATAGATTCGGATTAGGATTCATAGGTATGAATCCGAATTTCGTATTCGGATTCAACCTAGCAAACATGAATCTATTCGAATTCACACTTGTGAATACGAATGTATTCGTATTCGGATTGACACGTTAAGGTGCTGTGAATCAAATTCGGATTCGGATTTACGAATACGAATCTGCCCATCTCTGTTTCGAATCCGCGTGCTTACATCCTTCAGAACCCGTTTCAACCACTCTTCCCGCTCCCGCTTGTGACTATTTTTTTAAAGGAAACTCAAAAGCGAATAAGGAGCCAATCTTGCAGCTTGGCGGCAACCCTATCTTCCCCCTGCAACCGGTTGCGCTTTCCAAGCGTAGCTATTGTCGCAACTCTGAACACGACGTTTTCATATAGAGACTCTAGCGTATCTCAATCACAATTCCCTTTTTATGTACATGCCGCGAAAAAACTATTCTAGAAAATCAGCAGTCATAATATGACGGGTGTGAATTTCCGTTCCATTCGAAATGTAGAAACAAGAAACCCAACTAGTAGGGCCCTATCGCAGTCCATGATTGCGAAAAACATAATATGAATTCAAGACGTCAAAATTCAGATGATTTTTCCTTCTTCCTCTTTCCTTTTTTCCTTTCTTCTTCTTCTTTTTTTTTCCATCAACGAACCCACGATTTTAATAACTTCTTCCGTCTATTTGATTAATCTCCCAGTCATAATGTCCATTTGCGTGAATTTCTTACCACTCCTCACTTTCCTAAGTTATTTCCTTTGTAAATTGTAACTGGATTTACATCCCAGAGTGGAAAGTTTCCGCTTTTGAAAACTGCCCACTTTAAAAACTTTTTGAAGACTACTTTCTGTTCTTCGGTTTTCAATTTAGCATGTATTTCTTTACTTAAAAATCATTCTCAATCTTTCTCGCTCGACACTCATTTTTATTTGCCTCCGAGGCAACATTAAGATAAACTAATTTTTAAATTTAAATATTTTAAGAATATGAAAGAGAAAATAAATATCAATCACTCAAGAAACCCCAAATGAGTAAACTTTAATAACACACTGAAAATCTCAGTCAAACTCCAATCTTGTAGCGACTTCTGGCCAAACGCAATAACACCTGCTTTTCTGCAATCAGCTTGTTGAAATCAAAAGAAAAGGATGTCGCTATGGAAAATGAAAGAATACGAAAGTTTCACTTTCAAAAATAATAATTAAAAAGAATGTGTGGTTAAATCTAAATTCGTGCCCAAGGCAACTGTGCATATTTAGCCTATAGGGAAATGCAGCTTGAGTATGATGTATGTGTGAAATGTGGCCTGAGTATGATGTATGTGTGAAATATGAAAACAGGAGTGCGTGCTGCCCCCCCCCCCCTCGTAATAGTTAATGGTGCAGACTGTGCCATTGAATGTTTAGAAGAGTTTTCTGGGGTGTTCTCTTATTTTTTGGGGGGAGGGGGGGCACTCTCATTCCTTTCTTGAGCTTAATGGTCTTCTTCGTGTTTGGAGGTGCACCATTACTCGGGAGGGGTATGGCAACCCCTGGTGAAGAATGGGTGATTTTAATGGCAAAAACTGGCAATTCTCCAGAAGCGGAAAACGTGTCCACACATACACAAAGACAGAGAGAGAGAGAGAGAGGGGGAAAGAAGAGAGTTGCTGTTTAAATCTAAGAGTGTGAATAATACTCAAGTAAAACAATCCATGTTACTGATCAATTAATTAATTTTAAAACTTTTTTATGGACATTTTTCTTAAATATTTCAAAAACTTTAATTGGGAGAAAAGAATGCAACATCGAAAGTAGCGTAAATAAATCAAATCCGCAAAATTATACACAGTTCTCTCATTTAAAATACTATATATATATACTTTTTAAAAATATCCTCCAATACCTTTTTTTTCGCGCTCGCCGTTGGGTAGGAGAGGGGCACTGAAAGTAATACATTGAATCAAATCCATGAAATATTACGTAGTTCATTCGTTAAAAATGCTATGGCTAAAAAAAACAACATTAATTTCTTCTCTTTTGCGGGGGGGGGGGGGGGGTCATTGCGGTCATTGAAAAGTGACCCAATAACATCAAATCTTCAAAAACCAAAAAAAAAAAAATATTTAAAAAAACACTTCTGTCATTTAAACTGCTCTGCGTGTAATTAAAAAAACACCCACATCCTTTTTTTCTCCCCTTTGAGCGCGCGATGGGGGGGGGGGGGATGAAAGAAACAAAATAAAATTCATCCGCAAAACGGTGTTATTTGTACAGCGTGTAGATTCAAACAATGGACATCCTTCTTTTTATTGGGGGGGGGGTGGAAGGTGGGGGGGGGGGGGTGAACGTAAATTTATCACACTGCGCAAAAGATCAAGTGGTAATTACGAATACAGTAACCGTCGCTTATATGAATCACGTTTCATCTAAACAGTTCTAATACCATAAAGCGGCTGATTCAATAAAGCGGCTGATTCAATAAAGCGGCCAATTCAATAAAGCTGGATTTTGTTCTGTTTTCGACGATTTGATTCATTAAAACGGCTGCTTCGATTTACCACTGATTCAATTAACTGGCTTCCACTGTACCTCAAATTTTATTCATAAGATGCAAGAAATGAAAAAAATACCGCAAGTTTCGTCCCCCAAAGTTCCAAAATTTAGTTCAAGAATTTTCCAATAGATGTTGCAGCAGATGTAAGACCGTAAATCAAAGAGAGAGGAAATTTCATGATATTTTTCGAAAAATATTTTTAATAAATAAACTTTCGCAACAATATTTTCAAAATGCCTGCCGCCGGCTGCAACCACAAGTCGAAATTGCAGGTAAAATCGGTGAATTCCAATAATTATTTTTTGACTTAGAGGCTTACTATTTGCAGCGCCGTCTATTGAAACACTTGTGAACTAAACTTTGGAGATCTGGGGGACGAAACTTACGGCATACCACTTGAATTTTCTGCAAGAATTGTTTTTTTTTTCGTTAACTATTTTCATGCTATTAATTTTTGAAGAGAGTCGGTCTTTTTCAGGACACCCTGTATATAGTATACAGTTCCCTCATCCTTTTTTAACGCTTGCTAAGTAACGGGATGAGAAGGAGAATATTTGCTCCGCGCAATGCTACAGCTGCTGTCACAGACAATTCCTGGATGTACTTCCGGCCTTCTGTGGCTATAGCTGTTTTTGCTAGTGATGTGCCGGATCGTTAAAAAAGTAGATCTGTGGATCCGGATTATTAGTGTCAAGATCCGCGGATACGGAACGGATACGGATCTCAATTTTTTTTTTAAACCCATTTCAACTATCCAAGTGTAAAATTTGTTACGGAAGGTATTCCCGTCAGAATAATGGTAGTTTCTCCAAAAAATGTCAACTGCGGCAAATATATAATCAAGACTATGATTTACTCATTAAAGAAATCTCCGTTAAAATTGAGGGAGAGTTGGAAGGAACGGGTCAGCGCTGAATTAATGCTTGGATAGAATGTCAAAAATTATTTCTAGCTTGCTCGGTAGATGTAGGATACTGGAGCAAGAGTATAAAGCTGCTACTGGACAGGCTAGAAATAATTTTCAGCATTTTATTTCAGCATAAATGCAGCGCTGACCCATTCCACCGAACTTCTCCGACCGACGAAATACAGAGCAGGGAATACCTTTAACATCAGTAAATAGAGAATTTAGTCTCACTGTTTTTAAAGGATGCCTAGAAAAAAAATGAAGAATAACAGAAACCGCAAATTAATAACAAAAACTAATATTAAATTAAAAATTAAACAAAACATGTCGCAGAGAGCCAACCTCATATTAAGATGAATTTTGCGGGTCAGAACACACATTTGTTAACAAATATGAGTTGACAGCAGGTAAAATTTTTAAATCATTGAGCTTTTTCTACTTATCTTCCGACTATGAAATCGCTACCAATCACGCGTATAAAGCTTAAAATTGCATTTAAAATTTACTTAACCCGAGATTGCTCGCGCAGGGTATGACATACCCACCGCTTCGCTTTCAATCAAATTTCTCCCTACCTTCTTTTTCTAAGTGGACGATTCCTTGAGTAGCTGACCCATAGGTCCTTGAAGGGGTAGAAACGGTGGGGACATTCTGAAATTAGTTTCTATGGAATTGATTTCTACGGGTGTATCATACCCTGCGCGAGTATTTCTGCAACAGTTCTGAACTGAATCATACGCAATGCTTCCAAGAAACTTAAAAGTAAAACTAGAATCTAATGACGACATTGCATCCCCTGCTAAAAAATGCAAAGTCAACGTATAAAAGCTGTACTGAAAACCCCAATATAAAAGACAAAAACCAAATTTGTGTGTGAAAAATGTGACAAAAACATTTGCATGAATCATATAGCATGCATTTGCAAAAAAAATGTAGAAATTAAATGCAAGTCTATTGAGAAAGTATTTTATAATTATACTCTTTTCTCTTATTTGCGTTGTCAACCTTTTTGAAAAAAAAAAAAAAAAAGAACTCGAAAATACTAAAAAACCTCCTCGGGTATGAGATACCCTGCGCGAGCACTCCCGTTCGTTTTGGTCACGAGAGATCTCTCGGGTTTTAACAAGATTATAGCTCCTGCTGTATATAAGTTTGAAGTTTCAAATAAATATCAAACGCAGAAATTTCGTTCTTTTAATTAGGACCAACATTTTTAACGTACGGGTAAATTTTTACTACCATAATTGTGAAAAACGTTAAATCGGTTTTTGATTAAGATATCCGGTAATTAAAGTTCTACAAAAACGAGGCCAAGCTAAGAACACTTTCAATCAAGTCACCTTTTGAACGAAAAATGAACTATCAAAATCGGTTCATCTGTTTAGGAGCTACGGTGCCACAAAAAGACACACTGATACACACTTTTAAAACTTATTTCCCCTTCCTTCTTGCGACGGGGGAGAGGGGGGTACAAATTGGCTTCTGAAATGATACCTTATAATTAAAATAGGGAATAAAACCTAATTTAAACGGAATTTAAAAGTCTTTTATTCAAATATTTAACATTTTTTAGAATAGAAATGATCCGTCTGAGCTCCGTCAAAAAAGTAGCAGATACGGATACGGATCTTTATTTTCCCTCGGATATCCGCGGATACGGATATCCGGAACATCACTAGTTTTTGCTGCTCAGCGTACGGGTTTTCCGTGGCAATAGTAAATGCGTTTTCCGAGCGCAACATTCAAAACTACCAGTAGTTCTTGACTTTGCAGTGCGTATATATCGAAAAAAAGACTTTCGTAGGTCGTTCTTTTCACAAGAATAGCTGCTTTTCATTCAAAAAGTGCAGGAGATAAATGCAAATATTCTCCTGCACAAGGAATTTAATGCATGCGTGAAATCCGCAGCACTGTGGCATGCAAAAAAAAAATGCTGAGCGGCATCTAGTGAGAGAAAATGTAAGTAATCGTAGCATGTTTAAAATAATGATTGGGGTATTATTTCATTGCTGCTTTAGTTTCTTTCATTTTTCCGAAGTACATATCAGTCCTCTAAAGATCTCAAGTAGGGGAACATGGAGCAAAGTGAAATATTTACGATCACTTACTTTTGTCAAAGTGAACAGATTTGTTCTGAGAATTACGGTACACGAAGAAAGAACTATATATATATTACAAAACTTGCATTGAAACATTATTTTCATTTCTGGGAGTAATTTTGCACCGCAAAAAAAAAAAGGGGGAAAATTTTCACTTTTTTTTTTGTGGGGCAAAGTGAAAATAAAATATTTCAATAATGAAACATTTTCTATTCTATTATTAAAGATATTTTCGATCAGATAAATGAGAACTAATAAATAATAAAAAAAGGAAATGAAAGAATTCCCGAATAAATAGCTAAATAAGTTAATCTACGAGAATAGATAAATAAGTGAATGAATAAGAAAATAAGTGAAAAAATGAATAAATAAGGGAATTATGAGCGAGTAAGTGATTTGAAAAAAGATTATACAGGGTGGTTAAAATTAAACGCACAGTACTCAGAGGCTCATAGCTCCGGTTCTACTGAACGGATCCGAATGAAATTTAAAATATTCGCAACTCCAACGAACTGTAGGGGGCACTGAAGTCACTGTCTAATGGCGGAATTGAAAACTAAAACAAACGCACATGGTAACGAAGAAAATGCTAAAAGTGTTGTGATTTTTGTTCGTACGTATGATTTTTTCGCTTTATTCTTTTAAAATTAATTTTCAAAGTCTTGTGGATATTCTGGCCCACGTAGAAAGAAATGAGAATTCAAGAAGCATTACTAAACGTCAAAGATTAATGCAAACTACGTAGTTCGTAGTTCTAAGCAGCTATTTCCATGATGTTGAATTCGATTTTTATCAATTCTTGATAAAACTAAATAATAATTGTGGCCTGAGAAGAACAACAATTAATGCTAGAAAATTCAATATGACATTACAAATTATTATCGAAAGAAGATGATACTTCTTTGCCTTGCTTGGCTAGCGCTTATTTTTTTTCCATTTGTAGCTGAGTTATTTCTCTCGAATTCCCGAATCGGTTCATTTAAAAATTTTCTGTTTCGATGTTTCTAATTTCTGAGTTACGATTTAATTGTGTCATGTTATGCAAATCATCAACAAAATTCTCACGGATATATGGTGATAGTTTTCTTTTCAGTTGATTGACCATTATTTCTTTTCAGTTGATTGACCATTATTTCTTTTCACTTATCCAGGGAGGCTTATCGAAGGAGCCTCATCTCCTTTCGCAGCGGGGCGAAAAAGGGAACGGATTATTCCATCGCCACTGGTGGCGCTAGTGGTCCATCTCTCGCAGTTCGCTCGCTTGATTTAACCGACCCCGAGTATTCGACTGGGTGGATGCCGGCAGTTAGCTAGTTTAGGGCCATTGATACGAAAAATTTGTTGGAACTCAATAATATCGCGCGGTCAGCACGATGGACCTAAAATTACTTTCTTATATTTGTTCTAGAATTTAGACATTAATTCTGTGTGTCCTCGATCTTCTTTCTCCTTAGTTCTTTTACTCCAATTAATTTATGCAGTTACTTCGATCAACCTTCTCCCCCCCCCCCCATAAATTTTGCATGATATAAGCTCATTTAAAATTAAATATTTCACAGTAATATGTGCAACAATATTTAGTTTCTTTTTTTGTTTACTTCTGCTGAAAAAGCCGTTTTTTTCCTTTTTTTTTCTGGTGGATTAATCTTTAAAAACGATAAGAAAAAAATAATTAATACTTTGAACATTGAAAAAAACTGCTTTTTCGTTAGTTAATTGTGAACAATTAAAAAAGAATCTTACTAGAAAGTGCTATTTAATTCAAGCGCTAATCTAGTTTATTGCTTATATTTATCAAGCTAAGTTTCGTTTTCACTTACCATAATTACTTGGTTCTTTTATTCCAATATTTGGTTCTGTTACACCGAGTTTCTTTATCCTGCACCCCCCCCCCACACACACAAATTTCGTGCGATATTAGCTCACATAACTTAATATATTTCACTGTATTATGTGCACCAATATTTAGTTTCGTTTTTGTTTAATTAATTACTTTTGCTGAAATAACCTTTTTCTCTTTTTTATTTCGTTGGATTTATCTTTAAAAACGATTAGAAAAAATATTAATACTCTGTATATTGAAAAAAAAATTGTTTTTCGTTAGTTATTAGTGAACAATTACAAATAAGGGTTACAAGAAAGTGCTATTTATTACAAGCGTTGATCTAGTTTATAGCTTATATTTATCACATTGTGTTTCGTTTTCACTTACCATAGTTACTTTCTTTCTCCTCCTCCCATACATAAATTTCGTGTGATATTAGCTTACATAAAACTTTATTTATTACGTTTAGTTTGAAATTGTTGCTCTGCTCTCGATTTAAGTGAAATTTGAAGGAAAAAAAAAGCAAAATATAAATATTTTGATGAATATTATATGTTAAACAGTTCAATCTTAATTTCAATTGAATTCTCTACATGAGTGCGTTATTGAATTTTTAAAAAGGACATGGAAATATAACTAGAAGGAAACAAAATTAGTGATTTAAATTCCAAAACTTTAGTTGTTCATTGCTACTCTCTTTCTATTTTTTTAAATGAATAACTTTAAAATCAAGTCTTCTCGCTTACTCTTAAAATTAAATGCATAGTTCTCAGAAAAATTATGAAAACCCAATCGTAATTTACGGGTTTTATTGGGAGAAAATGTTTTCAAAAGCCAGCTAAAATCATTTTTAGTTTCATGGCAAATGAGCAGAACAGCCATATCAAAAACAATATACAAAATAGAACACAAATTGCACAACACCTAACAAGAATGAATGCTCGCTAAAGTCGTAGCAGAAATACAAATTAAACACATCGAATGCAAAATATGCCAAAAACCTAGGGTGGAGTAAAGTATTCTATGCTTCTTTGAACAGCTTTCATGGCGAAAGTAGTTTAATACTTCCAAATATACAGGTGATAGTTTTTAAAACACACTTGTTTACATTGCTTCGCTACGAGCGAAAAGATATAAACAGTGCGAGAGATGATACTCTAGCGGCCTCTGGCGGAAGTGGAATTTTGTTACCAAACTGCTAACATGGAGATTCGTCTCCTTCCTTTTACTCCCTGCACTTATCGAATTCTGTAATCTTACTACCATTTTATTCCACTCATGATAAAAATTAAAAATGGTTTAACTAAAAACGCGAAATCTCGCCAAGGCTACTTTGCTCGCACAATACCAAAACTATAACCCTAAACAAATTTGGCGAAACCTTTCAGCTGAGAATAAAAGGAATAAAGTAAATTCTTTCTAGGTTAAACATTTTTCATTTTGTTCTACGATAATAAATCCAAGAAAATATTTTGCATACTGTCCATTCCAACTAAATGCTGCTGTAAAATATGATTAGTTAAATTAATTTAAGATTAAAAAAAAACTCATATTCTTACAAATTCATACAAAACAATAAAAAATTTTACCTGGTATAACGTTATCCAATTTTGTTAATCCAGAGTTTTCTTGTTTAAGCGTCCACCATTTAATACTTTTTTGAAAGAAATAAGGAAAACTAACATTATTTTGAGAAGCTCGAGAATACTCTTAAGGGACGAATTAATTTCTGTAGCTGAAAGCAAACTAAGACACATCGATTGCGTTAATAAATACTCAGAACAAACTGCCTGTGTTTACGTCAACAGACACACATGGAACTAAAACGTGGCAATGTTTTAGTTCCATCGGCAGTTTTGTAAATCACCGCAAGGTAGCGTATTCGAGCGCTGGAGTTCCGAATACGTTATGTAGAACATGCGCTCAAGGTTTATGCAAAAAAAAAAGTTTAAATTTATTGCCAATAGATGGCGCTGTAACGACGTAAGAAGAAAGATAACACTAAAAATTCAAAGAATAAAAGAAGGTTTATTGAGTTACACACGCGTATGCTCTACGTGCATACCCTGCCGGTCAACAATATGCTGAAAGCGTACGATCGCGTGTTCAACGACCGCATGCAAATGAATGGATGAATTAGTGAGACGTGGCGTAAGACAGACGCTTTCAACTCTGCTTCATTAGTGACATTTCCTGAATAGACGCGATCTTTGAGAAAACCCCACAGCCAGAAGTCGCAAGGGTTTAGATCTGGGGACCTTGCTGGCCAGGCAATTGGGAAAGTCCGCGAGATGACGCGTTCATCAGGGAAGTGAGCTTGCATCTCTGTTTTATACACAGAATACAGTCGCTATTCATTTGCATATGGTTTTCGCAGTACAGCGCCATCTATTGGCGACAATGTTAAACTTTTTTTTGCAAAAACCTCGAGCGCATGTTCTACATTAATTTATATTTTAAATTTCATTCGGATCCGTTCAGTAGAAACGGAGCTATGAGCCTCTGAGTACTGTGCGTTTAATTTTAACCACCCTGTATTAGTAAATGAAGTGAACTATTTCACTTGCGCCGCTTGTACTTGATTAACAGCACAAAGCATTTAAAATACAAATAAACTGAATACTAAACAAATAAATATTGCACTGAATATCAGTAGGTCTCCTTTAATATTTAAAATATAAGGGTTACCCAAATGAAAAGTGGATAAATGGAATAAAAGTAGTACTATTAATGTAAATCAAGAGAAATCGCCATGGGCTTTGAAACACAGGTCCCAGCGTTGCGGCAGCAGGTCAATGCCTTTGCTGTAGAAAGATCGGGGCTGATTCCTGAGGATTAGGGTTTCCAATCCTGCACCGAATTCAGTTTCGCGGGATTTCGGGATTGTAAGGAGCCAATCCCGCGGGATCCCGGTATCCTTGATTTTATAAAAATT